>NW_027467486.1:40000-45000 GCF_046742065.1 Oratosquilla oratoria
GAGTGGACATGCAATTCGACTTCTGTTCTTTCTGTTCTTGACCAAAAGTAGTTTGCAATAAAGAGGAGGTTAAAGTATTGGGTTATATTTATAATAAGGATCATGATACTTTGAGAATCAAGGATGTTTCCGTTGACAAGAATGCCTCGACCAAAAGACAAGTTTTGTCTTCCTTGTCTTCTGTATTTGATCCTTTAGGGTTTTTCTCTCTTGTGCTCTTGCATGGAAAAATCCTTATTAGAGAGATGTGCCAAAAGATGGTGGATTGGGATTGGAAACTAGATAGAGAGTTACTTGTTAGATGGAACAAGTTATGTGAAATTTTTAGGGAGGTTAATAACCTATCCTTTAAAAGGAAAACCTTTTGTACAGAATTTCCCATTAAATTGTTTGTATTTGCTGATGGTTCCAAGAAAGCCTATGGATGTGCCATATATGTAGGGCAAGAAGGAAGAGAATTAAAGGAGTCTAATACCTCTCCTCTATTTGCCAAAGTCAAGGTGGCTCCTATTAAACAGATAACTTTACCGGTTTTGGAGCTTATGGCAATTTTTCTATCTATTTTTGAGGAAGGACTGGTGTCTGTCCCACTGATTGAATCAGTGGTTCTTTTTGGTGATAGTCAAGTTGCCCTTTCTTGGATCCTGACCAACAAGGCTCCTAAGAAAAATATATTTGTCAATAAAAGATTGAAGGAAATTTCCAATCTTTTGGAAATTATCAAGGCCAAGTTCACACCCAAATATTTTACTTATGTTCCTTCTGAACATAATATAGCTGATTTCCTAACTAAACCTTGTAGTGCTAAGGTGGTCAAGGAAAAATTTAATTGGTGGGTTTATGGACCTGAATGGTTGTTGTTGCCTCCTCATACTTGGCCAAAGGGTCACTTGGGATGTATTCCCTCTTGTTTCAAGGGAGACATTGTCAATGCGGCTGTTGTACAAGTTGACACTCTTCCGCTAATAGATGTCTCTAAATTTTCTTCCTATAGTAAACTTCTTCATCACACTTCTTTGATTTTTAAGGCTGTCTTTCTGTTCAAGAAGTCTAATGCTGACCCTGTTAAGGCAGCATCTAATTATTTGATGAGTATGCAAAGGGATTCCTTTCCTGCTGAATTGGCTTATTTGCAGAATTCCAACACTAATGACGTAGGCTACCTTCTTTGGTAAGTCAAATGAACTTGTTCTTGGACAAGAATGGTTTGACTAGGTCCAAGGGCAGAATTGACAAGAACATTAACCTCAAATATGAGGTTGTCAATCCCCTTCTCTTGTCCAAATCTCATCATTTAATTAAGATCCTAATTTTCTTTGCTCATTGTCAAGTTATGCACATGGGGCTACAAGCCACACTTAATTTCCTTCGTATGCACGGATTCTGGATACTTAAGGCCAGACAAGCTGTTTTAAGCATTTTGAAGGATTGTATAGTTTGTAGGAAATACAATTCCCGTGTAGTTAATTATCCTTCTCCTTCCTCTTTACATGCCTCTACGGTGAATCTAAGTGTGCCCTTTGCCCATACTGGTGTAGACTACACAGGGCATTTATGGGTTAGAGACAGAATTGGAGAGAAGGTTAAGGCATACATTCTTATCTTTACATGTTTCAATACTAGAGCAGTTCATTTAGAAGTTGTGGATACTATGTCCACTCCTGAGTTCATCTTGGCTTTCGTTAAGTTTGCTAACAGGTATGGAATTCCTTCTGCTGTTTATTCTGACAACGCTAAATCTTTTGCACAAGAGGGAAATGTTATTGAACAACTTTTGTCTTCTTCTGAATTTGAAGAGAAATTTAAAACTTCCCTTTTCAGCATAGAACCATTCCTGTGTATGCTGCTTGGTATGGTGCCACTTGGGAAAGGTTAATACAGACAGTCAAACAATGTTTGTATAAGGTATTGGGTAGGTCTGTTCCTTCCCTGGCAGAGATTACCACTCTTTTGTCCGATGTTCAAAAAAAAATTGAACAATAGACCACTAACTTATCGTTCTTGTGAAAATGAGGTAGATGTTATTACCCCAAATCATTTCCTTATTGGAAGGACCATTCCTTCCTTGATGTTTGGAGACTTGGAACAAGTCCCTGAATGGGAATCAGGAGAAGACTACCCTTCTCTTCTCAACTTGGTTATGGACTGTAGGGATTATTTCTATGAAGAGTTCAAGAAACGATGGTTGACAGAGTACTTGGTCAGCTTAAGGGAAAGGGATAGAGCTGTATATCACAGTTCTAGAAGCTGGGAAAAGGGTATTACCTTTTTGAAATTCCCCTTTAAGACCAGGCCCTTCTGGCCCTTAGTTCGTATTGTGAAAACTTTTCCTGACCAAGACAAGGTGATACGTACAGTCTCTGTCGTTTAGCCTGATGGAAACTCTATTAAAGTGAACATTAAACTTTTAATCCCTCTAGAGCTCCATGCTGAGTTGAGTTCCAGTCTTGAGGATGAATCCCCTGGGGATCCTTATGTTCAGGCTAGAGAGTCTGAACCCTTTGAAGAGGTCTCAGACTCAGAGGAGGTTAACTCTTTACAAGACGATTGTGTCTCACTGAAACCTACCTCTGTGAGGCCAACTCGTAAGACTGCACTAGCCTCTAGAGACCTAGTAAGGTCTCTAGCAAACAAAAACATGTTATAAATTTTGTTCAAAAGTGTTATATTTCTTAAACACTTCCTTTTTGTTGTAGGGGAGGCTGTGGTAATTGTTGTTACGGGAATGGCATTGTTTACCTTGAGCTACGGCAATTTCCCGAAAGCTTGTTTAATCTAAGTTTGTGACGCATGATCGTCCTTGTCTAAATCCAAATTGCCTTGGATTTAGTACGTTGTTTTTTTCCAAATGCCTTACCCATCTAATTTGAATCATTCTTTCACAAATTTTAGCGAACGTACTTGTAAGAGGGACCGGTCTATAGTTAGTAGGTCCTCTTGTTTCCCCCTTTATATATTGGTGCTATATTTGCTCTTTTCCAATCTTCTGGAACTTTTCCTTCTTTTAATGGACTGCTCATTAGACTATGTACTTTGTCTGTTAGTTCATTCCTGCATTCTCTCAAAATCCAGTTTGCCATTTCATCTGGTCCATGCAATTTTCTGACATCGAGATTACCCAAGGGATTAATTATTTCATTCCTTGTTACTTCTATCTCTTTCATAGGGGGGACTTTCTCCTCCCACTCGATATCTCTAGATTGTATGCTCTCCCTTGTGAACACCGATTTAAAATGCTTGTTCATAATTTCTGCCATTTCTATTTCTTCTGTGTATTCAACTCCTCATTGTCATAATTACTCTAATTCTTGTTTCTTTTTCAGTTTGTTGTTTACAAATTTGTAAAATAGGTTTGGTTGATCTTTACACTTTTCTAAGACATTTTTTCGTATTTTCTCTCTTGTGCTCTGCACACTTGTACATATTCATTTCTATAATCAGTATATATTTTCTATTTTTCAGGTATTTTGTCTTTTTTTCCATTTTATCCAAGCTTTATCCCTATTGTCTTTTAACTCCCTACATCTTTTGTTGTACCAATACTTTACATATCCTTCTTCTTGTTTTTGTCTTGGAACATACTTTTCCACTCCTTTATAAATTGTTGTCAAAATAGTCCATTTCTCTTCTACTATTGTTTTCTCCTTGTGTATCCTTTCCTGGTCTGCTTTTTGAAAGAATTTTCTTATTTTATAAAAAAAAAAAAAAAAAATCTATACATCAATCTTCCAATTCTATATTGTTCGTTTTTTCCGTGTATTTTTCCTCATTTAGTTCCAGTTCAACCAATATGTGGTCACTTTTTCTTATCAGCGTCTTATATTCAATCTTGTCCACTATTACGGGTTCTGATGTGATTATTAGGTCCAGTCCCGATGGTTTTTTCTCATTCTATATCTAGTATTATCTTGTACCCATTGCGTCATTGTATGTTCTATATTCATATCATGTGGTACATTTCCCCATACGTCGTCTCCACCCTTCACTGTCATCTCTTCCCAGCAGATTCCTTTACAATTAAAGTCACCCATTATAACTATTATTCCTCTATCTCCCATTATCTTATTTATTGTTATCCTTGTGTCTTCTAACATATTTTTGTGTTCTCTCTCTTCCCATGAAGCCGTTTTAGGAGGCACATAATTTACTACAAACTTCCTGCTCTTCCCATTCCTGTCCTCCACTTCCATCATTATCATGTCTATTCTATTCTTTCCATATGTGACATTCCTCACATTTATATCCTTCTTAGTCAGGAACATAACTCCATCCCCTTGTTTTACCTCTCTGTTTCTAATCCAATAATTATATGCACCATGTCCTACACAGTTGGGTGGTAGAGGACCTTTCAATTTTGTCTCTACAATTCCCATTATGTCCGGTTCTTTTTCTTTCAGGTAATCATTCAGTTCGTTCAAGCCTGTTATTAAGCCATCTATGTTTGTGTAAGACATTTTTAATTTTCTGCCACTTCCATCGTGTTTTCTGTTTCCCTTCTGTTTTTCTCTGCTGTCAACCATTCCCTCACTTTCATATCTACTACTCTCGAATAGAATTTCTCTTTGTCTGACTCTGTTTGTTTCTCGTTTTTCCTTAGCTTTTAGTCTTTTTGTTTTCTCATCCTCCCTTTCCTCTTTATTTATTTCTCGCTTTATCCATACCTCCTTATATTGATCACTGTCAGCTAGTTTCCCTGTTTTTGCTAAGATATTCTCTGCAGTCATTTGTGGCCTGAATTTGATCTTAATCGGTCTGGTTTTATCTGTATTGCATTTCCCTATTTTATATATTTCTTAAATTTCTTTTTCCATTTCTTGTCCATCCTCTTGATCTACTTCTTATATCTTGTTTACCTTTTCCTTCTCCTCTTTTACTCCTGTGGTCCTATTTGGATTATGCTTCTCTTCAATCCCTAATATAATTATATATTTCTTTTTATCCGCTAAGTCTCTTACTATATTCTCCTTTTCCTTCATCATTTTAATAATTGTGTCCTTAGT
>NW_027467486.1:52500-65000 GCF_046742065.1 Oratosquilla oratoria
TGCCATTTGCTTTGTTTTTGTTTTTTCTCCACTTTTTCCAAGCTTTGTCCCTTCTGTCTTTTGTCTCACTGCATCTTTTGTTGAACCAACATTTAATGTACTCTCTCTCTCGCTTTTGTCTTGGTACATGCCTGTTTACCCCTTCATTGTAGTTTTCCATCAATATATTCCATTTCTCTTCCACTGTTGTTTCTTCCCTGTAAAATATTTCCCAGTTTGCATTCCGGAAGAATGTCTTTAGTTTTGTAAAGTCTGTTTTGTTGTACCTCAGTCTTCCTTTCCTATGCTTTTCGTTCCTCTCTATGTCCATTTCTTCCTTTAGTATAGTTTCGATGAGTACATGGTCACTCTTTCCAATTGGTGTCTCATACTGGACTTTATGCACTATTTCAGGCTCTGTTGTAAATATTAGATCTAGTTTCGATGGCTCTTCATTATTTCTGTACCTTGTGTTTTCACGGACCCATTGGGTCATTGTGTACTCCATGGTCATATCTAGCAGTACATTGCCCCACGAGTCATCTCCTCCTTGCACTGTCATGCTGTCCCAACAAATTTCTTTGCAATTGAAGTCCCCCATAACTACCAGATTACCCTTACCCATTAGTATCTCATTGAGTGATTTTCTTGTATCATCTAGCATTTTTGTATGTTCGATTTCTTTCCAAGCGCTTGTTTTTGGAGGCACATAAGTCACCACAAACTTTCTACTTTTCATATTCTTGCCTTCGACTTTTATCATGATCAATTCAGCATTACCTTTGCCCTCTGCAATTTTTGTCACCTTTAGGTCTTTCTTGGCCAAGAACATGATTCCCCCTCCCTGTTTCTTGTCCCTGTTTTTTATCCAGTAGTTGTATAAACCTTGTCCGATAACAGTGGATGGTATTTCACCTCTTAGTTTAGTCTCTACAATTCCTATTATGTCTGGTTTTGCTTCTAACAGATAATCATTGAGTTCGTTCAGTCCCGAAATTAGTCCGTCAATGTTGGTATAGGCCACTTTTAATTTTCTTCCTTCTCCCTGGTTTCTTCTTCCCTTGTTTTGTTCGTTTTGAAGCGCCATTGTCTTAATCTCAAGTCTATTACTCTCCACTGGAATTCTTTGCATTCTGTCTCCGATCTTTTCAAGTTTTTTTCCTTTGCTTCTTCTCTTAGTGCCCTTTCTTTTTCTAATTCCTCAGTACTCATTTCTCTTTTTATCCATATCTTATTGTATTTTTCACTCTTTGCCAAGTTACCTACTTTTTCAAATATGTCTTCTACTACCACTTGTGACCTTAGTTTTATCTTTAGAGGTCGATTCTTATCCTTAGTATAGCGACCAATTCTGTAAGTCTCTTCTAGGTCTGTGCCTGAATCACTGTCTCCCCCCTGAATTTCATTAAGGATTTCTACTGCTGTCTCTTTTTCTTCTTTTTCTCTCATGTACCTCGCCAATCCTTGTTTTTCTTTAAGCCCATAAACCACAATACATTTCTTCCTATCTACTGTGTCCCTGACCCAATTTGCTTTTTCGTTAATCACTTGAATGATTGTGTCTTTTGCATTATCTTGCATTTGCTGTTTGACTATTTCTTTGAAAGCAATTTCTTTATTTTCAATATTTTCTTTCCACTTCTTAATTTCCTGGATACTGTCCCCACCTAAGTTATCTTCGATCTTTTGTGTCAATTCTTGTAATTTGTTGTTCACTTCCTGCTTTAGATTTTCGCTATTGTTATTATCATTAGTTTTCTTCTTTTCATTTTCATTCTTCAGTTCATTTATGTCTCTTTTCATTTCTTTAATTTCGTTTGTAAGATCCAAGTTAGCTTTTCTCAGGTCAGAAATTTCATGGTTAGTCTTAGTTAAACAATCAATTAAACCAATGACCTCTTTTCTTAAGTCCATGATTTCATTTTCCCACCGAGTCCTATTTTTGCTCATATCTCTCTCTATCTCTAATAATCTACTTAAGTTCTTTCTTTCGTACTTACCAAACCCTAAGAAATCATTGTCGTAACACGTGCTTTGTTGATTGTTTACATCGCGGTTCAGTGGATTGCCGCCAGATGGCTCTGATTCGCAACTGGCTTTCGAGTCGTTTTCATTCATTTTTGCTAATTTTGAGTTAACACAATTAACTAGCACTGCATAGATACCATTTCGGGCACTCACGTTCACTCCCCACCCCTACAGTACAAACCAGGTTTTCCTTTTTCGTCGTAAATCCTCTTCTTCTTGGTCGCGCGACGACAGCGACGACGGGCGGTGTTGCTTCGACGAGCGTGTGTGTGTGTATGTATGCGTGTGTGTGTGATCTGTGTGTGTGTGTGTGTGTGTGTGTGTGTGTGTGTGTGTGTGTGTGTGTGTGTGTGTGTGTGTGTGTGTGTGTGTGTGTGTTTGTGCGTGTGTGTGTATATGTTAGCAACCACAAGCCAACAACATCAGGGGACCCAATGGAGGCCATTGGGTCTCCCGATATTGATGGCTTAGAGTCAAAGTGCATTGTGGTTGCTAAAATGTATCTCTAATCACTGGGACCCATTCAGTGCTGTACATATATATATATATGTATATATATATATTTATTTATATATATATATATATATTTATATGTATATATATATATATACATATATATATGTATATACATACATATATATATATATATATGTATATACATACATACATACATACATACATACATACATACATACATACATACATACATACATACATACATACATACATACATACATACATACATACATACATACATACATACATACATATACCAAAGGCTTTTTCCCCCTACATGGGGGTAGCTAAAAAGAAAAAGGCATAGAAACCACTCCCACCCATTCTATTTCCTGTATATTCCACTCTCCTCCACCCTCCTCTCTCCCTCTTATCTTGGCACCTCCTGGATGACGGGTCATCCCTGCATCCTGTCCACTGCACTGGGTCAGAAGCAGTGTCACAAGACAGCACATCCACAGCAAGGCCGCTTCATAAATTCGGCGACCCCCCCCCCCTCTCCGTCCCCTCATGCAAAAAAAATAAAAGAGAGAACGGGGAGAAATCCCTTCGGGCTGCGTCATTTTTTTTTTCCCTCATACATACTTCCTCATCACCCATCCCCCACCCACTCCCTCTCATGCATCACAGCATCATCTATACACAACTCCTCTCCATTCACCCCTATCTTCTGTCCTCTCCCGTCCTTCCTCCACAGACATTCCTCTCTTTTTTAATGCCCCTTTCACCCCATCTATCCATCTCATCCTAGGACGCCCCGTCATATTCACTCTTTCCACCTCTGCCTTCAACACTTCTTTTACTAATCTTTCTTCACTCATTCTTTCCATGTGTCCAAACCATCCTAATACCCTTTCATCAACCCTATCTCCGAGTTCCCTTTCCACCCCTGTTCTCCTCCTCACCTCCTCATTTCTCACTCTATCTAGCCTAGTAACCCCTATCATACTTCTCAGACATTTAATCTCAAACACATTTAAAATCCTTCTCTCTTCCTCTCTTATGTTCCATGTTTCTGCCCCTTCAGTGCAGTGCTGTTGGCACAATCACTCCTTCAAATAGTCTCCTCTTAGCATCCATTCCCAAATGTCTATTTCTCATTACACTTTTCCATTCACAAAGGCATTTACTCGCTTCTATGAATCTACATTCTACCTCCACCCTCACTCCTCCCTTTCCTCCCACATTCGCACCCAAGTATCTAAAAATATCCACTTCCTCCAGTCTTTCACCCTTAATGCTCACCTCCAGCCTGCTGTCACTCTCTCCCCTTGTACATCCCGTCACCTTATTTTTACCCACATTTATTTTTAGCTTCCTTCTTTCACACACCTTCTCAAACTCTGTCACTAACTTCCTCAATCCCTCCTCTGATCCTGCTACAAGTGCAGTGTCGTCAGCAAACAACAAATGGCTCACCTCCCACTTTTCTCCATTTTCTTTAACCATCTCCAACCCCTGATCCACTATCCTTGCATGCACCTCTCGGACCACCCCATCCATGTAAAAATTGAACAGCCAGGGCGACATAACACATCCTTGACGAAGTCTCACCTTTACCTCAAACCATTCACTCTCCATTTCTAATCCTAACACAAGCTCTACTACTCTCATAAAAACTCATGACTGCTCTTAACAGCTTTCCTCCTATCCCATATATCTGCAGTACCTCCCACAGTGCCTTCCTGTCTATCCTGTCATAAGCCTTTTTCAGATCCATAAAAGCCCAAAAAAACATCCTTCCCCTTTCCTATAGCTTTCTCCCATATCTGTCTTACCACAAAGATCTGATCTACACAACCCCTACCTGTCCTAAACCCACACTGTTCCTCACCAATTACTCCCTCTGTTCCTCTCCTAATCCTCTCAATCAAGACCATCCCATAAGCCTTCCCAACTACACTCAACAAGCTGATCCCTCTGAAACTACTACACTCACACTTGTCACCCCTTCCCTTGTAAAGCGGAACTATCCAGGCACTCCTCTAGTCCTCTGTCACCTTTTCTTCTGTACTTGATTTGCCTCCTTTTTTTCTTTTAATTTCCTAAAACATCTTTTTATTGCTTTCAAATTTTTCTGTCATACTCTTACCTCATTTCACATCTGCTCTCCTCTTTGCTTCCTTTATCCTATGCTTAGCTTCCCTTCTTTTTACTTTGTACCTGTCATACGATTCCCTCGTCCTAATTTGCAGCCAATCTATGAATGCCTGTTTCTTCTCTTCTACACCTTTCTTTGCTTCCTCATCCCACCACTCACTAACCTTCCTTCTATTTCCTCCCACCCTCCTTGTTCCACACACCATCTTTGCACACCTTATGACTCCCTCCTTGAACCATCCCCATTCCTCCCCACTCCTAGTTCTACTCTATCCTTTACTCCCTCCCACTCCTCTTTCAGTTTCTTCTTAAACTCACTCTCCTTTTTTTCCTCATTTAAGCAGTTCACTCTAAGTACCTCCCTCTTTCTCCACCTATTCTCCACTCTCATTTTACCTTCCGCATGAAAATGATCTGATATTCCTCCAGTCTCTCCCCTTAGACCATGTACATCCTTAACTCTTCCTACTATACTCCTGGTCACCACTATATAGTCCATTAACGCTCTGTCTGCCACTCTCCCATCCACCACCCTATCCCATGTGTACTTATGCTTGACTTTCTTCTTAAACACTTTATTTGCTATCGTCAACTCTCTTTCAAGACACATCTCCACCATCATTTCTCCACTACGATTTTTACCTGGGACTCCATACTTCCCAATCACTCCGTCTATTGGTTTATTTCCTACCCTAGCATTAAGGTCTCCCAACACAACTACATTGACATTTCTCCCTAATCCCTCTATGCACTCATTTATATCTACCCAAAAAGTCTCCCTTTCCTCTACGCTCTTATCACTACCAGGTCCATACGCACTTACAAAAACCCACATCTCCCTTCCCAGCTTCACCTTCATCCACATTAACCTTGATGAAACCTCCTTCCACTCCACTACCCGCTTATTTGTATATATATATATATATGTGTATATATATGTGTATATATATATATATATATATGTATATATGTATATATATTTATACATATATATATATATTCATATATCATACAGTACATGCATATATAAATATACATACATGTATATATATATATATATATATATATATATATATATATATATTTAACAACCCCAATGCACTTTAATTCTAAGTGGATAGAAGACCAGCGGGAAAGCTAAGTTATACCGTATAACCAAGACCTTCGTAGAACTTAGCTTTCCCGCTGGTCTTCTCTCCGCAACCTTGAAGAAAGCCAGAGCCATAAGGGAGAGAAATAGTGGCAAAAACCAAAGCAAGAACAATACAATGTACATAGTAGTCCCCACCTCAGACTTGGCCTGCGCACTCATTAAAGAACTGAGACATACGGATATCCACATCTCTTGTGACGCAGGTAAGAAAATTAGTGATCTTATCAAACCAAAGATAGAAAATAACAATGGCGAAAGTTTAGTTTATAGAATTCCATGCTCGGGGTGTGACAGTACATATATAGGAGAAACATACAGGGGATTAATCACAAGATTAAGAGAACACAAAGCCGACGTCAAATACCACCGCAACACCAATGCACTCGTGAACCACATAGACGAAGAAGGATATCTACCGAAATGGGGTCAAGCGAGTATTCTGCATAATAATCTCAACAAAAGACAAAGGAAAATCGTAGAATCTCTGTACATAGCCACCAACAAATGTACGAACAATAGAGTAGGTGATATCAAATTATTGGAGACAACAGCACGGCACGCACTAAAAGAGTGGAAGAAAACTGGACGAATGATCACCAGAGGCATCCCACGGAGCGTCAGTACGACCAAGGCACAAGAGTTGGAGCCTCCTTGAACTCAGACCTATCCTAGTTCATTATCCATACATTTTCTGTATCTATTGCCAGTATTTTCTGTTGTGGAACATTCTTTCTGACGAAGAACCATAGTGCGAAACTAGTTAAAGAATAAACTCTTGTTCTGTTTGTGTGTTTTCCCCTCTGCCTCTCTCATAAACATATATCTATTTATGTATCTATCTATCTATCTATCTATCTATCTATCTATCTATCTATCTATCTATGTATCTATGTATCTATCTATCTATCTATCTATCTATCTATCTATCTATCTATCTATCTATCTATCTATCTGCCAGTCTCTCTATTTATCTATCTAATTACACTGGGTTACAAAAAATAAATTTTGAGTTGGCTATGTTTTTTTTAAACTGAATTACGACCATTTTGCGCTGCTGAATCCAAAAATTGTATCCATTTTTCTCAATCAGGTCAGGTTTTTATACTAATTTGATTTTTAAAAATCCGATCACCTGACTAAATTGATTACATTTTTGTGACATTATCAGTTGATTTTTTTCAATATTTCTCATAAAAAATAATAGGAGAAAAAAAAATCTCTCAGAATGTATTTATTAAATGTTACCAACTTCAATTTCTTTAAATTGAATAATAGACATTGATAAAGGTAAGTACATGTAAATTGAACGTTACGTCGTCATTGTGCAAAATTCAGGGCATAAACTTTTGTTTCTTCAAACTCTTCGAATGCTCAGCAGCAGCGATGTCTCTCTTCGATGTCCAACAGTAATCAGCCATCATGACTGCTTCCCAGCATTCCTTATATCTGGTCTCCATCTCTTTTATGTCATTATGGAATCTCTCCCCATGCTCATCACACATTGATCCCAGATTCTCAGGAAATCAATCCATATGTGAGAATAAGTAATGCATTTTGATGCTCATGTTGCATCCAAGGTTTCTGAAAGTAATCAGCATATTGGTGACAAGTTCTGCATAGTTACTGGCGTTGTTGTTGCCAAGACTAGAACAAAAGCCTTCCATGCTTTCAGTTTCACTTCATTCATTGAGTTTTCAAACTCAGAATCTCTGATGAGCTGGCGGATTTGAGGACCATCAAAAATACTAACTTTCAACTTCTCTATGGTGAGAATAAGTAATCCATTTTGATGCTCATGTTACATCCAAGGTTTCTGAAAGTAGTAAGCATATTGGTGACAAGTTCTGCATAGTTACTGGCCTTATTGCTGCCAAGAAAGTTCTTCACGACTAGAACAAAAACCTTCCATGCTTTCAGTTCCACTTCGTTCATTGAGTTTTCAAACTCAGGATCTTTGATGAGCTGGCGGATTTGAGGACCATCAAAGATACCAACTTTCAACTTCTCTATGATTAATCCTGGAAAAGTATGGCACAAGTAAATGAAGCAGCCAAACATCCTTATCTAGAGCTTTGGTGAAATGTTTAATCAAGCCGAGGTTGATGTGCAGCTGTGGAAAGAGTGTTTTGTCTCTGTCTACCAGAGGATTGTGAATGACATTCCTTGCTATGCAAGGCACCAATTCCTCCCGCACAGGCCAGTCCTTCTTTGTGTAATGCTGAGCAGTGTTTCTACTAACCCACATGCACAGAAACACGGGTGCTTGGTTAAGCTGGACTTTTGTCCCAACAAAAAAGTCACCATCTTCAGGTCAACACAAATAAGTCACTCATAATAATCATAAAAAAATTCTGCAGCATATACTTTACCGCTTCATACTTCTCCTTCAGTGTAGTCGAGTGAACAAGGGGTACAGAGACAAACTGGTTGCCGTTGTGAAGCAGAACTCATTTCAAAGATCACTTGCTGCTGTCAATGAACAGTCTACAATCTTTGGGTTCATACTGTGGCTCTCCAAGCTTGTACAGAAGCTGAGCAATATCCGTACAGCACACCAAGTCCTTCTCTTCAGTGAAAAAACGGAGGAACTCTTGATGTCTGTTGTGGTAAAAGGTGATGCGAGCACTGTCAGAGAGGGTGTTCTTTTCCTTCAATCTGGATGCCAATAGATCGGCAGAGGACTTTGACAAGCTGACATCGTGAACTAGATTACTTAGCTCCTTTTTTGGAAACAGGCTGTGGAGCATCATCGTTAAGAACCACTTCTTCTTTTTCATCTTCTGGAACACTGGAAGAATCTTCTGGAACACTGGAATTTCATCACAGTGAGCTACAGGACAACGTGCTGATTCAAGACCAGGATACTTGAGTCTGCTTCGGCTCTTTCTGTAGATCCCAGTCACATCAATAGTGCAGAAGTAGCAGTCAGTGACATGGTTTGTCGGCAGCCTCCAAACTATAGAAAATCCAAACTTCAGACAACTCTTCTTGCCTTTGGTCAACTGACGCAGATACTCGGTGCTTGACTTGCATACCATGTGTGGTGCCCAAGCTTTATCCTGGTCACCAAGTTTAATACCAAAATAAGAATGGAAAGCACGCTTTATGAAACTTGTGAGTTGATTCCTGTTAGGTAAAATGGTGTATTCACTACAGATGTAGCAGAATACGTCAGGCTTATTCTTGCAAGATCTTCCAGTCGAAGCCATTTTATTCATTTGTAATAGAAAAAATAATAGTCATAAGTTGGCACATACAATAGATTTGCATAATATCACATAATAATACCAGTGCATGTAAACAAAAACGTCAAAAAAAGATATGTAGCTTACTTCAGAAAGTTGACCTGATTGAGCAAAACCAATGTTATTTTTGGATTCAGTACATCAAAATTATCCTACATCAGCTAAAAAAGAAGAAAAAAATGGTGTTAACCAGTGTTATCTCTCTCTCTCTCTCTCTCTATATATATATATATGTATATATATATATATATATATATATATATTAAAAAACAGAAGACCCAGATATTTACTGTCGATACATTGATGACATATTCATAAAGACCAAAAACAGTAATGAAGATGAAAAACGCCGACACCTATTACAAGAGACCTCTGAACTCAACTTTACTATGAAATAGTGTTGAAGGAGCTTTGTCCTTCCTCGACCAAACTGAATATTCTTTTAACACAGAAATGTACACGAAACCCATAAACCATGGACACTGCCTTAACGGTTCTAGTGAGTGCCCTCATATATATATGGAGTCTACATCCAGTGCCTACATACGAAAAACACTCACTGTACCACATGGAAACAAGTACAAAATGAAATCGAGCGTTCCACCCTAGCAGTAATAACTAATGGCTTCAAGGAGAAATATATTAATCATCAGACACAAAAATTAATGAACGGCTGGTACGAAAAAATAATAATGATAAAAGTAAAAAGAAAATTAACATATATTATAAATCTAATTTTTCATCACCAAAGAAGAATATGAACGTATAATGAAACACATTATAAAAAAAGGAACATTAAGCCAGCCAATCTAGAGAAAATACTCAACTTAGTGATCTATTATAAGACAAGAAAGACCAGCAACCTCCTACTTAAAAATAAATCCCACCAAGAGAGTAAGGAAATTCAGAAATCACATGTCATCTGTAGGTTTACCTGTGCATGAGGGAACTGTGAAGCACTCCCCTCCACCTATATTGACATGACGAAAGTAAGATTATTCCATCGCCTTTCAAACCACCTGATTTCAGGAGCCCGTAAACAACACTCAAGAGAAGTCCACGGTATGACACTAATTAGAATTATCCTAGAAGAAAATATTGAGATTTTAGAAATGTATACAGATGATAGACGCCTTCCTATTTCAGAAGTATTATACATCGTTTGCCCTTCCCCACCCATTTCTCTCTCATACATTAAATAGTGGATTATGTAGTGGTAAAAAGGATTATGATAGGAAGAGTTAAGGATGTACATGTGCTAAGGGGAGAGGGTGGGGGAATATCAGATCATTTTTTGGTGGAAGGTAAGTTGAGAGTGGAGGATAGATGGAGAAAGAGGAAAGGGACAAAATGTAGGGAGGTTCTTAGAGTGAACTCTTTGAATGAAAAGGAAAAGGAGATGGAATACGAAAAGAAGCTGAAGGAGGAGTGGGAGGGAGTAAAGGATAGAGTGGAGCTGGGTGTGGAGCTGGTTGTGGAGGAGGAATGGTTCAAGGAGGGAGTCATAAAGTGTGCAAGGATGGTGTGTGGAACAAGAAGGACAGGGGGAAATAGAAGAAAGGGTAGTGAATGGTGGGATGAGGAAACAAAGAAGGTTGTAGAAGAGAAGAAGCGAGCTTTCACAGATTGGTTACAAAATAGGACAAGGGAGTCATATGAGAGGTACAAAGAAAAGAAAAGAGAAGTAAAGAAAAAGGTAAAGGAGGCAAAGACGAGAGCTGATGTGAAATGGGGTAAGAGTATGACAGAAAATTTTGAAAGTAATAAGAAGATGTTTTGGAAAGAAATTAAGAGAGGAAGAGGAGGCGAATCAAGTAGAGAAGAAAAGGTAAAAGGTGCAGTTGGAGAGATGATAATGGAAGAGAAGGCAGTAAGGGGAAGATGGGCAGAATATTTTAGAGAGTTGCTAAATGTGAAGGAGGATAGGGAGGGAAAGATAGCTGCAGTGGGAAGTGCTAAGAAAATGAGAGTAATGAGTGAGGAGAATGGAGGAGAAATAAGGAAGGATGCGGTGAAGGCTTGTTAAGATGATGAAAGCAGGTAAGGCACCTGGTCTGGATGGATGCCATGCAGAATTTCTGAAAAAGGGAGGTACAGTGATGGTGGACTGGCTGGTGAGATTATTTAATGTTTGCTGGGGAGAGGGTAGAGTGCCGGAGGACTGAAGGAGTGCCTGTATAGTTCCTCTTTACAAGGGAAAAGGGGACAAGTGTGAATGTAGTAGTTTCAGAGGGATTAGCTTGTTAAGTGTAGTTGGGAAGGCTTATGGGAGGATCTTGGTTGAGAGGATTAGGAGAGGAACTGAAGGAGTAATTGGTGAGGAACAGTGTGGATTTAGGACAGGTAGAGGTTGTGTAGATCAGATCTTTGTGGTAATACAGATATGTGAGAAAGCTATAGGAAAGGGGAAGGATGTTTTTTTTGGCTTTTATGGATCTGGAAAAGGCTTATGATAGGGTAGACAGAAAGGCACTGTGGGAGGTTATGCAGATATTGTATACAGGATAGGAGGAAAGCTTCTGGGAGCTGTCAAGAGTTTTTATGAGAGTAGTAGAGCTTGTGTCAGGATTGGAAATGGAGAGAGTGAGTGGTTCGAGGTAAAGGTGGGACTTCGTCAAGGATGCGTTATGTCACCCTGGCTGTTCAACTTATACATGGATGGGGTGGTGCGAGAGGTAAATGCAAGGGTAGTGGCTCAGGGATTGGAAATGGTTAAAGAAAATGGAGAAAAGTGGGAGGTGAGCCAGCTGTTGTTTGCGGACGACACTGCGCTTGTGGCAGGATCGGAGGAGGGATTGGGGAAGTTAGTGGCAGAGAGTTTGGGAGAGTATGTGATAGATAAAGATAAATGTGGGTAAAAGTAAGGTGATGAGATGTACAAGGGGTGAAAGTGGCAGTAGACTGGAAGTGAGCATTAAGGGAGAGCGACTGGAGGAAGTGGATAGTTTTAGATACTTGGGTGAAAATGTGGCCGGAAAAGGTGGAGTGAAGGTGGAGGTAGAATGTAGATTGAGAGAAGCGAGTAAATGCCTTGGTGGATTAAAGAGTGTAATGAGGAATAGACATTTGGGAATGGATGCTAAGAGGAGACTGTATGAAGGAGTTATTGTGCCAACAGCATTGTATGGGGCAGAAACATGGAACATAAGAGAAGAAGAGAGAAGGAGTTTGAATGTGTTTGAGATGAGGTGTCTGAGAAGTATGATGGGGATTACTAGGCTAGATAGAGTGAGAAATGAGGAGGTGAGGAGGAGAATAGGGGTGGAAAAGGAGCTGGGAGATAGGGTTGATGAAAGAATATTAGGATGGTTTGGACACATGGAAAGAATGAGTAAAGAAAGACTAGTAAAAGAGGTATGGAAGGCAGATGTGGAGAGAGTGATCATGAGGGACGTCCTAGGATGAGGTGGATGGATGGGGTGAAGGGGGCTTTGGGGAAGAGGGGAATGTCTGTTGAAGGAGGACGGGAGAGGACAGAA
>NW_027467486.1:70000-77500 GCF_046742065.1 Oratosquilla oratoria
GCCTGATATATATATATATATATATATATATATATATATATATATATATACACACATATATATATATATGTATATGTATATATATACATACACACACACACACACACACACACACACACACACACACACACACACACACACACACACACACACACACACATATATATATAAATATATATATACATATATATATATATATATATATATATATATACATATATATATATATATATTTAACTTTGTCCGAACTCTATTATGCTATATATCTTAATGGTGAGGTCCACTTCCAGCTTCTGACTCCATTTCAAAACCTTGTTCAAGTCTCTCTGTAGTGATTCGCAGTCCGTTTCAGTTTTTCCTTTCCTCAACAATTTATCATCGTCTGCAAAGAAGCTCATGTAACACTCCAAATCATCATCCATATAATTCACATAAATAGCGAACATTATTTGGGCCAAATCAGATCCTTGCAGACTCTACTAATCACTTCCTTAAAAAATTAATATCTTTCTCTGAGTACTTCTCTCATTTTTCTACCATTCATGAAAATTTCCATCCAGTTTAGTAGATTGCCTTGTATCCCTCCTATGTTTTTCAATATTTAAATAATTTTTTGTGTGGTACTTTGTCAAAGGCTTTCTGTAAGTTTAGGAAAGCACAATCAGCCCATTCATTCCTTTCTTGTATCATATCTATTAGTCTCGAGTAAAAACAGATTAAATTTGTGGCACATGATCATCCCTGTCTGAATCCAAATTGTCTTAGGTTTATTATATTGCTTTTACATGTGCTTTACCCATCTATTGTTGATAATCTCACAAATTTTGGCTACAGTGCTTGTTAGAGAGACTGGTCTGTAATTAGTTGATTCCTCCTTGTTTCCACCTTTATATACTGGTACAATGATGGCATTTTTCCCAGTCCTTTGGTATTTTTTCTTCTTTGAGTGAGCATCTTATTATGTTGTATATTTTGTCCATTAGTTCTTATTTGCATTCTTTTAGTATCCTGTTTGCAATTCTGTCCGGGCCGTGCAATTTCCTAACGACAAGGTTCGTTAATTGCTCCATCATTTCTTTTTGTGTTATTATTATTTGCCTCATGGGAGGAGATCCCTCTTCGCTTCCTTCGTCCCAAAGCTATACTTTTTCTTTAGTGAAAACCGACTTGAAGTGATTGTTCATGACTTCGGCCATTTCAAGATCTTCTGTGCATTTTATGAATCCTTGGCGTAGTTCCACCATTTCTTGTTTGTTTTTAAGTTTACCATCCACATATCTATAGAATAGTTTGAGTTGATCCATGATCCATGCATTTTTCTATGATGTCTTTTTCATAGTTCCTTTTTTCCTCTCTGTGCACTTTTTATTAATTTCTATAGTTTATATAGATTTGCCATTTTCCATTTTTTTTTTCTTTTCTCCATCTTTTCCAAGCTGTGTCTCTTTTGTCTTTTGTCTCACTCTACCTGCTATTAAACCAGTATTTAACGTACACCCTCTCTTGTTTTTGTCTTGGTACGTACCTATTCACTCCTTCATTATAGATTTCCATCAACATTATCCATTTCTCTTCAATTTTAGTTTCTGCAATGTAAATTTTTCCCAATTTGCATTTTGAAATAATTTCTTTACTTTTCCAAAGTCCGTTTTGTTGTACATCAATCTTCCTTTTCTGTATTTTTAATTTCTCTCCATATACATTTCTTCCTTTAGTTCAGCCTCTATCAGTATATGGTCACACCATCCAAATGATGTTTTGTATTCAATTTCATCTACAATTTCCAGTATCGACGGTTCTTCACTGCTTCTGTATCTGGTATTTTCAGTGACCCATTGTGTCATTGTATGTTCCATGGTCATATCCAGTAATTCATGTCGCCATAGGTCCTCTCCGCCCTTAACTGTCATCTCCTTCCAACAGATTTCTTTGCTGTTAAAATCCCCCATAAGTACCAGTTTACCTCCGTCCATTAATATCTCGTTCAATGAATACCTTGTATATTCTAACATTTTTAAATGCTTGTTCTCTTTCCAAGAGCCCGATTTGGAAGCACATAAGTCACAACAAACTTTCTACATTATAATCCCCTTTCTTCGACTTTTATCATGATCATTTCTACATTGTTACCCTCAGTAACCTTCGTCACATTCTATATTTTTTTCTTGGCAAAGAACATGAGTCTTCCTCCCTGTTCCTAGTTTCTATTTTTAATCCAATAATTGTATAACCCGTGTCCATCACAATTAGGTGGTATTGGATCTCTTAATCTCGTCTCCACAATTCCCATTATGTCTTGTTTTTCATCTAATAGGTAATCATTAAGTTCATTCAATCCTGAGAGTAATCCGTCAATGTTAGTATAAGACACTTTTAATTATTTTCTTTCTCTATCTTGTTTTCTGGTTTTGTTTCGCACACTCTGATATACCATTTTCTCAGCCTCATGTGTATGACCATTCAATAGAACTCCTTGCTTTCGGTCTCTGCTCTCTTCGCGCTTTATTATTATTTTTTTTTCTCAGCTTCACCTTTTATTATTTTCTCTTTTTCTATTTCCTCAACACTCATCTCTTTTTATCCATATATTGTTGTAATGTTCACTCTTTGCCAGATTACTTGCTTTTTCTTACATAACTTATACTACCATTTGCGATCTTAGTTTTATTTCTAGTGGTCAATGTATTTTCTTAGAATATTGTCCAAGTTTATACACTTCTATATATTGCTCTACTTCCAGGTTACCATCTTGTATTTCCTTTAGAATTGATATTGATGTTTCTTTCTCTGCTTTTTCCCTCATGTGCCTCACCAGAATATGTTTTTCTCTTAGTCCATATACCACAATACACTTTTTTCCACTGAATCTCTGACCCAATTTGCCTTTTCTTTCGTTAATTGAATGATTGCATCTTTTGCATTTTCCTGCATCTGTTGTTGTACTATTTCTTTAAAGTTTATCTCTTCATTTTCTCTATTTTCACTCCATTTTTTAATCTTTTGCATACTTTCCTCACCTTTCATTTTGTTATTTACTTTTTTTTAGTTTCTCACTATTGGTAGTATCATTAATCTTCGTTTTTCATATTCACATTTAACTTCTATTATATATATATATTTTTTATTATATTGAGTTCGTTCCTAAGTTCAGAGTTTCCTTTTTTTCAGATCGGATATTTCGTTGTTAGCTTGGGTTAAACATTCCATTAATTCTACAATTTCCTTCCTCAGTGAATTCGTTCTCCCACCATTTTCTATTGTTACTCGTTTTCCGTTCTATGTCTATGATTCGACCTAAATTTCTATTTTCGTACTTACTAAAGCCAAAAAAGGAGTCTCCGTTATACAATCTAAATATTGCTGGAGTTTCCATCGGTCTATTTACAATGTACTTTGGCGTAACGCCCCTAGATGTCTCTGTTTCGAGTCGACATTTGTCTCGAAATCATCTTTTTTATTTAATTTTCTCTTGTTAAATCACTAACACTGCAGAGAAATCATTTCGGGTAACCACGACTGCTCCCCTCCTATTCAATACAAACCAGGCCTCCTGTTTTCCTTGCACTTTTAAGAATTTTTGTCTTCGACAGCCTACGGAGCTTAAGTGATGAAATTAGTAAGTAATTTATTTAGCATTAAATAAATATACATAAAATTCAGATAAAGAAAAGAACACATAGTTCGAAATAACAATTACAAATGCCAAGGATAACACAAAAAAACATGTAAGCTTATTTCCATTGTGGTTCTCAATAGACTGATTTTCTACACGAAGTTCCACAGACAACATACGTAGGGGTTCAGGGGACCAGAGATAGTCATGATTAATATCAATCAGTAAACATATGACACATAAACATTGTTATAGATTTGCTAATACAAATAAAATATTCGTAACACGTAGGATATTGAAACCAAAACTTGAGCACCATCACAATAAGGAACATTGCATTATGCATCAGGAACAACAAAATAATGCTTAAAGGTACCAAAACAGTGTGAGTGAGTACCATATCAGTGTAGTACCATTAATGATACACTACATTATTCTACAGCTGTATCAGCAAGTATAGGACAAAATAGGGTAGTCCATCCCAGGGTAAGAGTGAATATTAATTACCACGGGATAGAAGGTAGCAGGCCATCAACAATATCAACATGTTGTTATAGTGAATGCTACATTGCAGCTAGGGTCACCTATTAATTGATTCCAAATTTTACCTGTACCTCAGTACGGAGTGGGAAATTAGTATGAGTACTAGGAAGTAGTACATTATAACCTGAAGCACCAGAAGTAGGGTACAGGGGACCAGTACTTGTATGAGTAAAACAACAAGGAGATCGAGAGAAATGTCCAATTACCTTGTTGCCTGGTGCCCTGATTCACCAGGCTTGTATTATGGTCAGATCATAACTGTTCTCGGACCATATCTGAGACATATGCCATACTATGACAAGTAAAACAAAGGTGGAAACCAGTTTTGAACATCAAACATTGTTATACTAAGCTAAACATCTGAAGGGCAAAAGGGGAGGTCAGAATAGTTATGAGTGAACGCAGATTTGAATGGTATTACTCATGGAGTCTAGGCTAGTAGTACATTAAATCAAGACTGTTCTCGGTTTATAGCTGAGACATATAGTAGTCCTTGACTTTTTTCTTGAAAGTAACCTTACTACTTGACTGCTTAATGGACACAGGTAGTGAGTTCCATAGTTGAACACCTGTGAAGTGAAAGGTGTTTTTGGTGAAGGAACCTGTATGAGTTACAATAAAAGACCCTTGACTGTTTCGGGTTCGGTTCTCAGCAGGTAACGTAAAATTACAGCTCACATATGAAGGAACAGAATTATGAACGACATTGTAAACATGATTTAGTTTCAGCTGCTGGACACGATATTTTACAGGTAACATTCCTACTTTGCTAAATTCTTCTATACCAATATGACTACGTTGAGGTAAATTTAGCATGAATCTAATTATCATATTTTGTACAACCTGTAGCCGCGACTGATTTTTTCTGCTCAGACTACTGTACCAAGAGCTACAAGCGTAATCAAAGTGATGCTGTATCAAGGCTGAGACCAGAAGCTTCTTTGTTTCCATATCAAAATTTCTGGCTTCTCTGTAAACAAAATTGACTTTATGTGAACACTTAGATGCAATCTTATCCGTTAAGGGGTTCCCTGAGAGGGACTGATCTAAGGGTATTCCAAGATAAGTTACCTCTTGTTTTGACTAAGACATTATCCCCACATCTGACCTGTACACCGCAGTGTTTCCTGAGGTTAGGTTTTGGTGCGTTGAAAAGGTAAAAGGTACAGATGAAGAGTTGATAATGGAAGAGATGGCAGTGAGGGGAAGATGGGCAGAATATTTTAGGGAGTTGCTGAATGTGAAGGAGGATAGGGAAGGAAAGATAGCTGCAGTAGGAAATACGAAGAAAATGAGAGTGATGATTGAGGAGAATGGAGGAGAAATAAGGAAGGATGAGGTGAAGGCAGTTGTAAAGATGATGAAAGCAGGTAAGGCACCTGGTCTGGATGGATGTCATGCAGAATGTCTGAAAAAGGGAGGTTCAGTGATGGTGGACTGGTTGGTGAGATTATTTAATGTTTGCTGGAGAGAGGGTAGAGTACCGGAGGACTGGAGTAGTGCCTGTATAGTTCCTCTTTACAAGGGAAAAGGGGACAAGTGTGAATGTAGTAATTTCAGCCTGTTGAGTGTAGTAGGGAAGGCTTATGGGAGAATCTTAATTGAGAGGATTAGGAGAGGAACAGAAGGAGTAATTGGTGAGGAACAGTGTGGATTTAGGACGGGCAGAGGTTGTGTAGATCAGATCTTTGTGGTAAGACAGATATGTGAGAAAGCTATAGGAAAGGGGAAGGATGTTTTTTGGGCTTTTATGGATCTGGAAAAGGCTTATGATAGGGTAGACAGAAAGGCACTGTGGGAGGTTATGCAGATTTATGGGATAGGAGGAAAGCTTTTGGGAGCTGTCAAGAGTTTTTATGTGAGTAGTAGAGCATGTGTTAGGATTGGAAATGGAGAGAGTGAGTGGTTTGAAGTAAAGGTGGGACTTCGTCAAGGATGCGTTATGTCGCCCTGGCTGTTCAACTTATACATGGATGGGGTGGTGCGAGAGGTGAATGCTAGGGTAGTGAGTCAGGGATTGGAGATGGTTAAAGAAAATGGAGAAAAGTGGGAGGTGAGCCAGCTGTTGTTTGCGGACGACACTGCGCTTGTGGCAGGGTCAGAGGAGGGATTGAGGAAGCTGGTGGCAGAGTTTGGGAGAGTATGTGATAGAAGAAAGCTAAAGATAAATGTGGGTAAAAGTAAGGTGATGAGATGTACAAGGGGTGAAAGTGGCAGTAGACTGGAAGTGAACATTAAGGGAGAGCGACTGGAGGAAGTGGATAGTTTTAGATACTTGGGTGCAAGTGTAGCAGGAAAAGGGGGTGTGAAGGTGGAGGTAGAATGTAGATTGAGAGAAGCGAGTAAATGCCTTGGTGGTTTAAAGAGTGTAATGAGAAATAGACATTTGGGAATGGATGCGAAGAGGAGACTGTATGAAGGAGTGATTGTGCCAACAGCACTGTATGGGGCAGAAACGTGGAACATAAGAGAAGAAGAGAGAAGGAGTTTGAATGTGTTTGAGATGAGGTGTCTGAGAAGTATGGTGGGGGTTAGTAGGCTAGATAGAGTGAGAAATGAGGAGGTGAGGAGGAGAACAGGGGTGAAAAAGGATTTAGGAGAGAGGGTTGATGAAAGAATATTAGGATGGTTTGGACACATGGAAAGAATGAGTGAAGAAAGACTAGTAAAAGAGGTATGGAAGGCAGATGTGGAGGGAGTGAACATGAGGGGACGTCCTAGGATGAGGTGGATGGATGGGGTGAAGGGGGCTTTGGGGAAGAGGGGAATGTCTGTTGAGGAAGGAAGGGAGAGGACGGAAGACAGAGGTGAGTGGAGAATGGTTGTATATGGATGATGTTGTGACTGCATGAAGAGGAATGGGCGGGGGGGTGGGGGGTGGGGTAGTATGTGTGAGTAAATTTTGACGCAGCCCGAAGGGATTTCTCCCCGTCCTCTCTTTATATGCAAAGGGGGACGGAGAGGGGGGGTCGCCGATGAAATGAAGCGGCCTTGCTGTGGATGTGCTGTGTCTTGCGACACTGCTTCTGACCCAGGGCGGTGGGCAGGGTGCAGGGATGACCCGTCATCCAGGAGGTGCTCAGATGAGAGGAAGGGTGGGAGGGGTGTGGAGTGTATTTAGGGATGAAATGGGTGGGAGTGTTTTTATGCCTTTCCCTTTTTGGCTACCTCCCTTGGAAGGGGGAAAAAGCCTTGGTATATGTATGTATGTATGACAATACTTTCCGTAAAGACAGCCTGTTATCAATGAGCCAGTACTGGACTGATGACAATTCAACACTCAGGGCCTCCTCTACTTCAACTGGGTCCCTACTTCAACTGGATCCCTACCTGAGACAATTAGT
>NW_027467486.1:82500-140000 GCF_046742065.1 Oratosquilla oratoria
ATTTCTTAATTTAATTTCTAAACAAATTCTGTTCCTGATTTACATTCCAAACTTCTTCATTTATACTATTTCTTCAATTATTTTTCTATTAAATTTACTTCTCTTTTCTTCTCTAGATTTTCTAACACATATCTCTTCCTTCTGTTTCTTGGGGCAGGTTTCTGTTTATCTACACACATTTTAGCAATTATTGTCTATGATCAGAGTCCAGTGACACGGAAGGAACGGCTTTTACATCTCAGAGTAACTTTTTGTTATTAGTTAATACAAAGTCTAGTTAATGTTTTATCACAATAATTATTAATGTTTTTATTCCATCTATAACAACTCTCAGTGTCTCCCTATACAGCACATTAATGGAGTTGGTATAAATGGAATGAAAACCTTCAGGATCATTGTGATAAAACGCACGCGCGCACACACACACACACACACACACACGCACACACACACACACACACACACACACACACACACACACACACACACACACACACACACACACACACACACACACACACACATGGCGCTGTGGTTAGAGCTCTGGCCTGCCACTACGGAGGTCCGGGTTCGACCCTCGCCCGGGGCTGAAATAATATCAGTATCGCAGCGCTGAGGGGTGTTACTCCAACTCTCGTGGGCGGGGAGTTGGGGGTGTGTGTGTGTGCAAGGTCATAGCATTACCCATAGATCGGACCTACGAGCTCTGAGCTCTCTTCCAGGAGGGAAATAGCTGTCGATCACGAGTCCAACACGTGATCCAAAGACCAAGTGAATACACACACACACACACACACACACACACACACACACACACACACACACACACACACACACACATACACACAAACACACACACACATACAAACACACACACACACACACACACACACACACACACACACACACACACACACACACACACACACACACACACACATACACACACACACACACACGCACGCACACACACACACACACACACACACACACACACACACACGCACGAACGCACGCACACACACACACACATACACACACACACACACACACACACACACACACACACACACACACACACACACACACACACACACACACACACACACACACACACACACACGAACTTCCGAGCTTTCAGCATAAGAGCTCTCAAGAAGAAGTGCTATACATAGATGGGGTGGTGCGAGAGGCGAATGCAAGGGTAGTGGGGCAGGGTTAGAGATGGTTAAAGAAAATGGAGAAAAGTGGGAAATAAGCCAGTTGCTGTTTGCTGACGACACTGCGCTTGTAGCAGGATCAGAGGAGTTATTGAGGAAGTTAGTGACAGAGTTTGAGAAGGTGTGTGAAAGAAAGAAGATGAAGAAAAATGTGGGCAATGGTAAGGTGATGACATGTACAAGGGGAAAGAGTGACAGCAGGCTGGAAGTGAGCATTAAGGGTGAGAGACTGGAGGAAGTGGATAGTTTTAGATACTTGGGTGCGAATGTGGCAGGAAATGGAAGAGTGGAGGTGGAGGTAGATTGAGAGAAGCGAGTAAATGCCTTGGAAGATTAAAAAGTGTAATAAGGAATAGACATCTGGGAATGGATGCTAAGAAGAGGTTATATTAAGGAGTGATTGTGCCAACAGCACTGCATTGAACGGGGCAGATACATGGAACATAAGAGTGGAAGAGAGAAGGAGTTTGAATGTTTTTGATATGAAATGTCTGAGAAGTATGATAAAGTAGATAAAGTAAGAAATGAGGAGGTGAGAAGGAGAACAGGGATGGAAAGGGAGTTGGGAGATAGGGTTGATGAAAGAGTATTAGGATGGTTTGGACACATGGAAAGAATGAGTGAAGAAAGATTACTAAAAGAGGTGTGGAAGGAGTGTATATGAGGGGGCGTCCTAGGATGAGATGGATGGATGGGGTGAAAGGGGCATTACAAAAGAGAAGGATGTCTGTTGAGGAAGAACGGGAGAGGACAGAAGATAGGGGTGAATGGAGAATGGTTGCGTATGGATGATGCTCTGATGCATGAAGGGGAGTGGGTGGGAGAGGTGAAGTGAGGAAGTATGTATGAGAAAACAATTGACGCAGCCCGAAGGGATTTCTCCTTTTCTGCATGAGAGGACGGAAAGGGGGGGTCGCCGAATTTATGAAGCGTCCTTGCTGTGCATGTGCTTGTGTCTTGCGACACTGCTTCTGACCCAGGGCAGTGGACAAGATGCAGGGATGACCCATCCTCCAGGAGGTGCCAAGATAAGAGAGGAGGAAGGAGGGTGGAGGGGAGTGGAATATGTAAGGAATGGAATGGGCGGGAGTGGTTTCTATGCCTTTGTCTTTTTGGCTACCCCCGTGTAAGGGGGAAAACTCCTTTGGTATATGCATGTACGTATATATATATATATATATATATATATATATGTATATATATATATATATATATTTGCAGAAACCACCGGGAAATTGAAAAAACAGATACCGAACGTTTTCGTCTATTTAGACATTTTCAAAGGTACAAAAGGTACAAAAACGTTCGGTATCTGTTTTTTCAATTTCCCGGTGGTTTCTGCAAAAATATTTTATCACGTGTGTTTTGTGATTTCTTTGCATATATATATATATATATATATATATATATATATATATATATATATATATATATATAACAATACAATATGGATATCGGCAGCCTCGTTTTTGACCTCCCTTCTGATTACAAGAAGTCTATTCGGAAGATAGAGAAAACTACTAAGAAGTTAGTTGATACTGAATATGCGCTGGTCTTTAACCAAACATGTTTAAAAGAGAACTTACTGCCTATTTATTCTAATATATAAATGTATATATATGTTTATATATATATATATATATATATATATATATATGTGTGTGTGTGTGTGTGTGTGTGTGTGTGTGTGTGTGTGTGTGTGTGTGTGTGTGTGTGTGTGTGTGTGTGTGTGTGTGTGTGTGTGTGTGTGTGTGTGTGTGTGTGTGTGTGTGTGTGTGTGTGTGTGTGTGTGAGTGTGTGTGTGTGTGTGTGTGTGTGTGTGTGTGTGTGTGTGTGTGTGTGTGTGTGTGTGTGTGTGTGTGTGTGTGTGTGTGTGTGTGTGTGTGTGTGTGTGTGTGTGTGTGTGTGTGTGTGTGTGTGTGTGTGTGTGTGTGTGTGTGTGTGTGTGTGTGTGTGTGTGTTAATAGGGGAAGTGGATCTAGTGATGGATGAGAAGGAGCAAGCGAAACAAATGTGACGTAGAAACAAGAAATATGGCGTGCAATCGGGGCATGGAAGAACTGAGACTGGAAGAAGAGATGAATCAGAACAAAAGGTCTTGTGGAGGGTCCATGGGAGCAGAGAGAGGAAAAGAAAACTGCTTGGTATCTAGGTCAAATCGAAATTGAAGTGTCTTTCAAACGAAGGTAAAAGGCGTTGAGAGAAAAGTCACATGATGCAAAGAAAGAAAACCGCGGATGGGTGATGAATAGAGTGGTTAGTGTAATGTGTTGGACGTTTCGGCCTCATGAAATTTTCAACCCCGGACACTTCGGCTTCATGAAATTGTCAACCTCGGACGTTTCGGCCCCATGAAGTTGTCGAACCCGGACGTTTCGGCCTCATTTCTACACACCCTTTTAAACACCTGATAAATGAGTTGTTCTGCTTGATAACTTAATTTCAAATAACATTTAGTATGTTGTTTTCAATATTAACGAAGAGAACATAAACTTATCCCATATCAGTAGGGCAGTTCATCATAGATAAATTAAGAAAATTACAGTAAGACCATTATATCTTAAATGTTTTGATCAAACATTCTAAATTAGATAAAATATTATGTATCAAGTTAGGCCTCCCCATTGGAGGTGGCCTTCCAAGTACAAAGATATCAGGTCAAGAGTGACATAACATCTGGAATAATATTAATGATTTTATTCCGCATAGAATAGAAAAACAAAACAAAATTCTAACACATTACATATTTGACTGGCAAATTTGCTTGCGAAACCTTTTTTAAGTAAAAATATACTTAGATTCCAATAAGCGTTACGCATTTATGATATTTATTTGTTAGGATACTTTTGGAATTCCCTTGTAAAGTCTCAATATCTTTGTCCATAATAAATCAATAAAATAAACATTCCCTTTTGAAGGTAGGGGTCGACAGGGTTTTTTCGGGTAGATTGCGTGGGAGTAGGGGAGGAAGTATCGGAATATAGTTTAAGCAATAGAAACAACTTAGAGAGGGACTGTGAAAAGAATCACCAAAGCAGGTGGAGGGAAGACAAACTTAAAGTTTACTATACAAATAGCAGAAGCATAATTAACAAAATTGATTTGCTGCGAGGTAAAGCATGCGTTGAGAACTTCGATATTATAGCTTTTACTGAGTCCTGGATATAAGTTTTTTTTCACAAGGATAGGGTTGGCAGGAGTGGGAAAAGGTGTAGCACTTTTCGTTAAAAATACAATAAACTGTATTATCAACAATTTGATTAAGGAAGAGGACTACACGGAATATATTTGGGTAGAGATTATAGGCAAGAATAAAAAAGTTATTATTGGCGTCTTGTACAGACCTCCTAATCTCAGCATTGAGCAGACTGATCCCCTGATTCATGAAATTCACAGAGCGTCCCAGTACAAAAACGTTGTGATTATGGGAGATATTAATTATAGAAACATTGATAGGGAAACTTTAATAGGAGATCAGGAAACAAAGAAATTCCTAGATGTGGTGCAGGATAATTTCCTTAAACAAGTGATTACCGATCCTACGAAGGGAGTAAATACTCTGGACTTAGTTTTAACTAATAATGACCACCTAATGAGTAACATAAAAGTGGGAGAAAGTCTAGGCTCTAGCGATCATCAAGAAATAAGATTTGATATTATTTGGGAAAACGTCCAAGTACCAGACTTCAGGAGAGCAAACTTTGACAATATAAAAACCTATTTGAAGTTGAATATGAAATGTCATACGGACGTTTCGGACATTGTCGAGTCTCGGTGCGTGACCGGGGGTCAGGTCATGACCAGAGGTCGGGTCACGACCAGAGGTCGGGTCATGACCAGAGGTCGGGTCATGACCAGAGGTCGGGTCATGACCAGAGGTCGGGTCATGACCAGAGGTCGGATCACGGAGGATAATATGCATACCTTGGATCAGGTCATTTGGGGGCGAGGGCTCAACAGACAGGTCAGCGATTTGGATGAGATATATAGCAATCTAACTGATTTAATTGTTAATGCACAAAATACATTTATCCCCCTGAAGTCAATACGGAAAAATAGTAATACTCCCAAACGGATGACGGACAGATTAAAACATGAGATCGGAATGAAAAGAGGACTTTACGTAAAACTAAAAGTACATACATACATACATATACCAAGGCTTTTTCCCCCTTCCAAGGGAGGTAGCCACAAAAGGAAAGGCATAGAAACACTCCCACCCATTTCATCCCTAAATACACACTCCACACCCCTCCCACCCTTCCTCTCATCTGAGCACCTCCTGGATGACGGGTCATCCCTGAACCCTGCCCACCGCCCTGGGTCAGAAGCAGTGTCGCAAGACACAGTACATCCACAGCAAGGCCGCTTCATTTAATCGGCGACCCCCCCTCTCTCCGTCCCCCTTTGCATATAAGGAGAGGACGGGGAGAAATCCCTTCGGGCTGCGTCAAAATTTACTCACACATACTACCCCACCCCCCACCCCCCCCCCGCCTATTCCTCCTCATGTCGTCACAACATCATCCATATACAACCATTCTCCACTCACCTCTGTCTTCCGTCCTCTCCCTTCCTTCCTCAACAGACATTCCCCTCTTCCCCAAAGCCCCCTTCACCCCATCCATCCACCTCATCCTAGGACGTCCCCTCATGTTCACTCCCTCCACATCTGCCTTCCATACCTCTTTTACTAGTCTTTCGTCACTCATTCTTTCCATGTGTCCAAACCATCCTAATATTCTTTCATCAACCCTCTCTCCCAAATCCTTTTTCACCCCTGTTCTCCTCCTCACCTCCTCATTTCTCACTCTATCTAGCCTAGTAACCCCCACCATACTTCTCAGACACCTCATCTCAAACACATTCAAACTCCTTCTCTCTTCTTCTCTTATGTTCCACGTTTCTGCCCCATACAGTGCTGTTGGCACAATCACTCCTTCATACAGTCTCCTCTTCGCATCCATTCCCAAATGTCTATTTCTCATTACACTCTTTAAACCACCAAGGCATTTACTCGCTTCTCTCAATCTACATTCTACCTCCACCTTCACTCCACCTTTTCCTGCTACACTTGCACCCAAGTATCTAAAACTATCCACTTCCTCCAGTCGCTCTCCCTTAATGTTCACTTCCAGTCTACTGCCACTTTCACCCCTTGTACATCTCATCACCTTACTTTTACCCACATTTATCTTTAGCTTTCTTCTATCACATACTCTCCCAAACTCTGCCACCAACTTCCTCAATCCCTCCTCTGACCCTGCCACAAGCGCAGTGTCGTCCGCAAACAACAGCTGGCTCACCTCCCACTTTTCTCCATTTTCTTTAACCATCTCCAATCCCTGACTCACTACCCTAGCATTCACCTCTCGCACCACCCCATCCATGTATAAGTTGAACAGCCAGGGCGACATAAAGTAAAATAATAAAAAAAAAAAAAAAAAAAAAAAAAAAAAAAAAAAAAAAAAAAAACGGAAACACAAAATGGCAAAGCTGGTTAAAAAGAATACGCGTACAGCGAAACGTAATTATGAAATTAAGGTTGCTAGTCAAGTAAGATCCAACCCAAAGGGTTTCTTTCATCTCTATAGAACAAAAAACAAAGAAAGAATAGTGTCTCAACTTTGGGGTTGTGACACACCGTCCATTTTCCCAATTTTACGTCTGTTTTCAAACTATAGATCGCAAAGACTTTCGTTCAAAGACCTAACCGACAAAGTGGGCTTTACATTTGTATCTTCGTTTCCTATAAGTTGTCATTTCCTCTTGTCTGTGAAATTACCAGAATTCTTAGAATCTTTAGCAACTACTTGTTATTTTACTCACCATTATTCTTATTATTTGTTGCACCAACTTAACGAGTTTAAAGAATTGCCTATTCATAGGAATTTACCGCCCTTTGTACACGGTGCCCATTTTTGACGTAATACAGAGATGCCACGAATGTATATTGATTGAGCCTGGAATATGTCAACCTTCCGAATTTATTGCCTTACCATGTAATTATAATTTGGTGTTTTATGTTCAAAAGTAACATTTCAACCAAGTATTACCTTGCAATTTTTGTTTCAACTGTTCAAATTTACCAATACCTGCGCATTTGCCACTTCTCATATAAATTAAGTAATTAGGCTAGTTGTTTAGGTTAGCTAGGATTTCCAATTCTCTCTCGTCTCTAGTGATTGTCTTAAAGGGAATATAAGAGATGAATAAACTCCTGCAGACACATTACACTTCATACCCTTCAGAAGCAGTGATTTGAAACCAAGAAACTTGACAACATTGCACGGCTTCCCGCCATACCTCGCGTTGGGTATCGTTAGTTATCTCCGAGTCCTCAAAGGATGAAGTGCATGCCTTGCGCATTCGGTGAAAAAACTTACACTAACCGCGTGGGTGAGTATTAGAACTGTTCCACCTCATCCCCGACTCGTGTGATCATCAACCTTACATCAGAAATGTGTAACAGAACTTGTAATAGAAGAGATGCTCCTGTCGCAAATAGAACGGACTCGTTTGGTGCATGACCCTCTGTGGTTTCTTCAAGGAGGACGGCCATTGCATCGTCATTCTATGAACAATAAGTGAATCTATTTTCAGCGGTCGCATCCTTCTAGATTGGAGTCCCACCGTTTGTTGGAATCTGAATTAAGGAATGCAGTCTGTATGGAGAGTTCCTCAGAGCTCAAGAGGTATTTATCGAGTGAATTTTAGATAGGAATCTAATGCGCAGGGTTAGTTAGGTAGAACCGGTAAACTATAGGTACATGACACGTTATACTTCATTTAAAATCACATGCTCTTGTTTCATGTTAACTTACATAACTCAAATTGTGCTTACAATGTGCAACAATTTGTTTAAAATCACAGGTTCTTGTTTCATGTTAACTTACATTATCAAATTGTGCTTACTTAATGTGCAACATTTTGTTTAAAATCACATGCTCTTGGTTCATATTAACTTGTCTACATTCTCAAATTGTGCTTACTTAATGTCCAGCATTTTGTTTAAAATCACATGCTCTTGTTTCATGTTAACTTACATTCTTAAATAGTGCTTACTTAATATGCAACATTTTGTTTAAAATCATGTGCTCGTGTTTTCATACCAACTTATCCATATTTATATTGTTAACTGTTTGTCTTTAAATTGTGCTTATCTAATGGGAAGCATTAAAGTGCTGGGTCACTTGTTTTCGAAATGTACTTACCGTGGAATTCATGCAATTAAATTTATTTCTTCAAGTTTATTTAATTAGCCTAGGGTTGTGAGTAGCTAAATGAGTTGAATCATTCTGTATCTCCTTTCAAGTGTTGAAATTTATACACGCCGCTCAGAGGTGCTTGAGCGTAGTCCCGGTCGGTGATGCAAATTTTCTGGACCTCGGCTCCCATTGTAGCTATCCTCCTTCGCCCATTCCTCGAAAAATTGAGGATGATCACAACTCCACATCTACAACCTCTCCTTTCCACTGTCCAGAGATTTGTGACACGGTCCGCACGGTTGTCCTTCGAACCGGATGCTCGGTCTATTACCTATGTACAGACCTCATTAAATTCATCCATTTGCGTAACCCTACCCATTTAACTAAAGCATGTGACAACTCATGTAGCAAATCACAGAAGGTTTTCCCTGCGCATAGGTTAGAAAATTATTTTCTACAGGAATTTCTTTATACTCGTTAAGGCACAGCCAGTAATCAGATGTATGATAAGATCAATGTATTACCTTGACTCACACTTCTTAGTTATACTCTGTTACTCGGGCAATAATTTCGTGCGGGAGTACTCTAGTCATCGTTTCACGGGTAGTACAGCCCGTTCATTCCATTCAGTGGCATCCTCAAACACGCCTCATAGTTCAAGCTTAGTCGTCGTCAACTTTCGTACTTAATGGCTCAGCTCGGCCAACCCAAGCAGCATTGTTCTTCGTCTCCCTATGGTCTACCGGAACCTCGTAGTTCAGTGACATCAGCCGTCACACTCTTGTATCAAGCCTAGTCGTCGTCGACTTTCGTAGTTAATGGCTCAGCTCGGCCAACCCAAGCAGCATTGTTCTTCGTCTTCCTATAGTCTGAGGTCGGTTTCCTCACCTAGGTAGAGGGTCTAGGTACTCCTCCTGAAAGAAGCTAGGATATTTAAAGTCAATCCCATGACTGGTCTCTGTTTATTGAAAATGACGATGATACTATTTATAAAAATAGTGGCAAAATTCTGGATACTTTGTGTTACGTATGCAACCATTCAAAGTCTTTTTACAATACATAAATATCCTCTTTACAGGATGCAGAGGGATATGTCTTATTTTATTTACAAAATAAATGAAGTTGCTATAATGAACATTGTTATTTATATTAATTAAAATTAGTCGAACGTATGTTTTAAGGGGTGACCATAGTTTATCCTGTGCTTGGCGGTCACGACTCCTAAAGGGGTAACTTTCACGTGTTGGCTACAGAACACTACAGAACTCTCCCCCTAGTGACGAGGTAGGAGGAAAGATATCTGTTTTTTCTTTGTAGTGTGCTGGTTTGTAGCCCGTGTGTGCGGAGGTGTCGGAAGACCAACGGGATCTTGTTCGTTGTCCAAGAGGAGGTATGCAGGCTTGGCGCGGTCTATGGAGATGACGTCAGTGGTTCCACGGCGATCGATGGTCAAGTTCTTCCTTGTCCTCTTGACGACTCTGTACGGTCCATCGTATGGTTGTTGAAGAGGCTTCTTTACTCCCTCCACGCGAATGAAAACATGTGAGCAGTCTTCGAGGTCCTGGCTCACAAACGTTCTTGTGGGTGAGGTACGCGGTGGCACTGGCTGGAGTTTCTGCATCGTATCTGTAAGATTAGTGCCATAATCTTGAACGCTGCAGGGCTGCGTTATAGGGGCAGATGCAAGAAACTCACCTGGCAGGCGGAGTGGAGTGCCATAAAGAAATTCTGCAGAGGAGTGGCCAAGGTCTTCCTTGAGGGACGTGCGTATTCCGAGGAGGACCATTGGAAGCACCGTAGACCAATCGGTGCGGTCGCGTGCTGTTGCTGCAAGTGAAGCCTTGAGTTGTCGGTGGAAGCGTTCAACGAGTCTGTTGGATTGAGGATGGTAGCTTGCTGTTCTGAAACGCCGGATACCTAGCAAAGACATCATCTTGTTCCATAGATTGGATTCAAATTGGCTACCACGGTCGGATGTGAGGCTGAGTGGTGTACCGAATCTTGAAATCCAGGTGGTTATAAAAGCTTTGGCTACTGTGTCTGTGCTTATGTCAGTAAGCGGGATTGCTTCGGGCCAGCGTGTAAAACGGTCTACGCAAGTAAGAATATACCTGAAGCTGTCGGAGAAGGGAAGCGGTCCGACGATGTCGACGTGGACGTGCTCGAGTCTAGTAGAGACTGGGCGGAAGGTACCTGGAGGGGAGATGGTGTGGCGTGTGACCTTGGAAGCTTGGCATTTGACGCAGGTGCGGGTCCAGTGTCGAACGTCTTTGGCGATTCCACTCCAGATGGAGCGTGATGACATCATGTGCTGCGAAGCTCGAATACCTGGGTGGGAGAGGTCATGTAAATGGCAGAACAAGGGATACCTGTGGTTCTCGGGCAAGTAGGGACGGATGGTATCCGTGGATACATCGGCGTAGAGCTGAGTGTTGGTTCCAGAGAGCTGTACCTTCTTCATCTGCAACGCGGGGTTTTCCATCAATCGCTGCAGCTCGGTATCACCAGCTTGGTCTGCGGCGATGGCGGCGTAGTCGATGAGAGAGGTAGAGACTGCAGATATGTTGCGCGAGAGTGTGTCGGCAGGGCAGTTATCTTCACCTCAAACATAACGAATATCTGTGGGGAATTGGGAGATGAAATCTATGTGTCGGAGTTGTCTAGGGGAGTATGTTGTTTTGTTATGGATGAATGTTGTTGTGATTGGTTTGTGGTCGGTGTATATGTGGAATTATCGCCCTTCGATGAAATACCTGAACCTGTTGACAGCCTTGTAGATGGCTAGGAGTTCCTTGTCGAAGGCGCTGTATTTCTTCTCGGCATTGTTGAGCTTCTTTGAGAAGAAGGCGATGGGTTTCCAGGCGTCGTTGATGTATTGCTGCAGAACTGCGCCGACACCTGTGTCGGTGTATATGTGGAATTATCGCCCTTCGATGAAATACCTGAACCTGTTGACAGCCTTGTAGATGGCTAGGAGTTCCTTGTCGAAGGCGCTGTATTTCTTCTCGGCATTGTTGAGCTTCTTTGAGAAGAAGGCGATGGGTTTCCAGGCGTCGTTGATGTATTGCTGCAGAACTGCGCCGACACCTGTGTCTGAAGCACCTGTCGAGATGGAAGTGATGGCATCAGGGTTAGGGAAACTAAGGGCGGCAGCATTCCCGAGTGCTTCTTTAGCTGCCATGAAAGCTGCATCAGTTTCGGCGTCCCAGTTGAGTACGATGGAACGTCCCCTCTTGCATGGCTTGATCATGGAGTAGAGCGGTTGGAGCAGTTGAGCGCAGCCTGGAATGAAACGATTATAAAAGTTTAACATACCAAGGAATTGTTTGAGTTGGCGCTGTGTTGTAGGTTTCGGGAAACTCTGGATGGCGTCGCAGCGGGATGAGACAGGGGTGACGCCTGAAGGTGTGACGGTGTGTCCTAGAAAGTTGATGGATGAAACACCGAACTCAGATTTCTCGAGATTGATGTGGATGCCGTAGTCTTGTATTCGGGTAAAGACTTGCTTCAGATGGTCTTGTTGCGTGGCTTCGTCCGGACTGGCGATGAGCACATCGTCGATGTAGGTGAAGCAAAAAGGCAGACCTCGTAGGACTTCGTCCATGAATCTCTGGAAAGTTTGGGCAGAGTTCTTGAGGCCGAAGGGCATTCGAACGTAATCGAACAAGCCAAAAGGCGTGGTGACAGCTGTTTTGGGGATGTCCAACGGGTTGACTGGAATATGATGGAAGGCTTTGACAAGATCGATCCGGGAGTATACGCGAGTTCCTGCATGGTTTGAGGAAAACTCCTGTATGTTGGGAACTGGGTACCTATCCATCACAGTTCGCGAGTTGAGGGCGCGGTAGTCACCGCATGGCCTGATGTCGCCGTTGCTTTTGGGACGATGTGGAGAGCTGACGACCAGTTGCTTGAGCTTGGACGAATGATACCTTGACGCATGAGGGCTTCCAGTTCTGCCTTGGCTAGTTTGAGACGTTCCGGAGCCAGACGACGGGCTTTGGCGTAGACTGGAGGTCCCGTAGTCTCTATGTGGTGCACAACGTGGTGTTTCACAGTCGTGGTCGTGGAGTAAGGTTGTGTCAAGGCAGGAAAGTTCCTGAGGAGAGAAGCAAACTTGTTATCGGCACTGATGGATGAAAGCTGGCTACTTACTCCAGTTGTTGGCCTGGCGTTGGATGACATCGATGTAAGGGGATCGTGGAGCTTGCGATTTTTAATATCGATCAGGAGATCGAAGTGGGTCAAAAAATCGGCGCCAAGGATTGGTTGGGAAACTGCTGCAACGTAGAAGGTCCACTCAAAGGATCGGCGGAGGATGAGTTCTGGCTGAAGTGTCTTCCTCTTGAAAACGGGTTTCTTGGTGCCGTTGGCTGCGTAGAGGTAAGAAATCGGCGGCAGTGAATGCTGGGTTGCTGTGGCAGGCAGGACACTGACTTCAGCTCCGGTATCTATGAGGTATGTGGTGTTTGAGAGTGGATAAAAAACGAAGAAAAGTTTCGATGTATGTTGGCGAACACTGTGCGCCGTTAGCGTTCGCCCATCTTGTTTAACGGTGCCGGTGAGAAGGTGCACGGCTGTGCACATTTCTTTGCATCTTGTCCAAAGCGACGATGGTAAAAGCAGACGCCTGATGTTTGCTTCGGTCTCCCTCTCGATGTAGACCTGGAGCGGTTGCGGTGGTATCTTGGTGACGGGGGTCGTCTGTGAAGATTGGCAACCTGCTCTTGGAGGGCGTTGACCTGTAGGGTGAGTTTGGAGACTAGCTCGGTTAACGCCTGAGTTGCGGACTGGTCGGCGAGGTTAGCGATGGTAGGGCGCGCAACTGGTACCGAAGCCATGAAGTCATCAGAGAGCGTGGCTAGCTCTTCGAGCGAGAGCTTGTTCTTGGCGCTGAAGAGGTTGCCTTGGATGGTTGGTGGTAGGCGCTGGTAGAATAGGTGGAGCAAGATGGAATTATCGAATGTTGCGTATTTGTCTCCGAGCAATCGCTTCATGCGTCGCAGCAAGTCGGATGGTTTCTCATTTCCAAGTTCTTCTTTCGAGAGGAGCTCCTGCAGGCGTGTAGCTTCGGAGGACTCAAGGCGGTCCAGAACGGCTTTCTTCAGATCCTCGTATGGGGTACCGGATGTAGGTGCCTTGGAGATCGTGTCTGAAACCTGGAGGAGTACGTCAGATGGTAAGAGGCCACAAGCATGTGAAAACTTCGTTAGGCTGGTGGTAATGCGGTTTGCCTTAAAGTTACACTCGAGTATTGTGAACCATATTGTTGGGTCACGGTTGGAAAAAATGGGAGCGCGGAATGCACTTACTTCCTGTTGTTGATCGTCCGTCATGCTTACGTGATTAGTATGCAGCGATGTTCGTGGGCAGCTGGGTTGGTCAGAGCAGTCCGGGTTGGCGGGGCTGGGCAGACTGGTTCAACGGGCTGGGCAACCCGGGACGGCGGGGCTGGGCTCGCCGGGGCGGGACTGGGCACGGCGGGGCTGGGCACGCTGGTGTGGCAGGCAGGCCGGGGCGGTGGGACTGGGCTGGGAGACCAAGCCGGGAAGGAGGGGCTGGGCACGCTGGTGCGGCGTGCAGGCCGGGGCGGTGGTACTGGGCTGGGCAGCCAAGCCGAGACGGCGGGGCGGGGCGGGGCTGGGCACGCTGGTGCGCCGTGCAGGCCGGGGCTGACCGGGTCGGCGGGGCCGGGCTGGACGGGCAGGCCGGGGCGGTAGGACTGGGCAGGCCAGGCGGGCGGGGTCGGGCTGAACGAGCAGGCCGGGCGGGCGGGGTTGGGCTGGACGAGCAGGCTGGGGCGGCGGGGATCCGGGGCTGGCGGGCAGGCTAGGGCGGCGAGAGTCCAGGGCTGACGAGAAGGAACGGCGAGAGTCCATGGCTGGCGGGCAGGAACGGCGAGAGTCCAGGGCTGGCGGTCACTCCAGTTGTCACAAATTGTAGTGTCGCTAGTGTTGGCTCCACTACTAATCGTCCTTGTTGGAAGCGGCCAGCCTGAAACGAGTTGTAGGGACAAGGTATGGGAAATTTTTCATAGTGGGGAGTCAGAACACACCATTTAGTTTGCCGTGGTATGGTTCCCTTGTGCACATTTGGAATGAGCACTTCCGCACTCTGCGCCGACGGCAGGTAATGTTCTCATCGGAATGTACCCGTAAGATCAAAAGATCACCGCGGTTTATTTACCATTATGCACCCTTGGGATAAACACTGCCGTATTCAGTGCAAACAGTTTGGTACTCTTCCCTAAAGAAGCTAGAATATTTAAAGTCAATCCCATGACTGGTCTCTGTTGATTGAAAATGACGATGATACTATTTATAAAAATAGTGGCGAAATTCTGGATTCTTTGTGTTACGTATGCAACCATTCAAAATCTTTTTACAATACATAAATATCCTCTTTACAGGATGCAGAGGGATATGTTTTATTTTATTTACAAAATAAATGAAGTTGCTATAATGAACATTGTCATTTATATTAATCAAAATTAGTCGAACGTATGTTTTAAGGGGTGACCATAGTTTATCCTGTGCTTGGCGGTCACGACTCCTAAAGGGGTAACTACACATGTTGGCTACAGAACACTACAAGTCTACCGGAACCACGTTCTTCAGTGACATCAACCGTCACACTCTTGTATTAAGCTTAGTCGTCATCGGCTTTTGTAGTTTAGTGGCTCAGCCCGGCCAACTCAAGCGGCTTTATTTTTCAAATCTTTTGCTGTTCCACAAGTCCATCCCTCTCTTCTCCTTGCTGACTAGTTCGTATGATAGCACGATCTTCCTTTGTTGCCCCCGTCAGTTTTCCAATTTCTTTGTTCATTTCGTATCGTTTGCTTCTTAATTCATTGTATCACACTTCCCTTTTTATTTCATTGTTTTGTGTTTCTGCAACAATTTACGTTTCTCTATCCATTCTTGACTATGACCGTATTGGGGTTGACACCTCTCGTCGTCTTCGATTCATAATTCATCTGAAAACCTGTCATAGGAATCGAGACAACATTTCCAATTCGTTCGCTCTACCTACTGGTATAATTATCTCAAGCACTTACCAACGTCAGTCTTCCCTCATAGAGAATCAGTTACAGTGCCAGTGTCTCAGCGGTAATCACCATGGCTTATTCTAGCCCCACCGAAAGCGCCGTTCCAAACGCAACACTAACAGAGCTCATCACCCTCACTCAGAATTTTCTAGAAGCAGTCATGGAATACACAGACGCTTATGGAACCGTCAATACCGAGGACTTGTCAACAAGTTCGGCAACTGAAATTTACGATAAAGGTCAATCCCATCATCAAGCGTGGTGGTTCTTAGAGCTCGCTTGGGCCCAACACCTACTCGATGGTCAACTTACACCTCTCAGAGAGCAACTTAAACCCCTCAAGAAAACTCTACTCAACTTAAAATTCCGAGCAGACGCGAGAATGAACGGCGCAATTTCCGCCACCCCAGCAATCCCACAGCAATCTAATCTAGGCACCACCATCACCTACATGAGAGAGGAATCCCAGTCCCCCCTCTTTCGATGGGAATCTGGAAATGTTCTCCAGCTGGTGGAGCATTTTCAAAACTGTGATTCATGATAACACTAGATACACGAATGGAGAAAAATTCAGCGCTCTTATGCGGTCCTTTGCGGTAAAGCCAAGCGGATGATGGGCTACCCAGTGTATAGTAAAACCGCTTAAAAATAAGTCCTCTACAGACTTCAAGACGCTTATGACAAGCCTTTGGCTGTACGCAGGGGACTGAAGGAACGCCCCATTGCCATTCCCGCACCTACCAACGACTATGAGGACTTATCGAGATTCCTTGTCGACTAGGACGAATAAGTGAACATTATAAAAACGTAGTAGGGGAACCCCTCTCTGATGAATTTATGGAAGGAGTTTTAGTACCGAAACTACCACGCCAAGTCCTCTCTTCCATATATTTGTTTAAAGGTACCTCGGAACTGAGTGCACCTGAGCTTCTCGCAGCACTTAAAATCTACGCGGGTGCCATCACGGATAGTCGTCACCATACCCCTGTGACGGCTCACCCAATTACTGCAGCAGCACCACCATCCCTTCAACCAGCACCACGTCCACCTCGGCAGTCATCGACACGTGTTCCGACACTTACGATGACCACAAGTCAACCACTAAAACACCCCATCAGAACGCCAGCTCCAACATCTTCTCAGCCGATACCTGCATTACCAGCTACGACACCAGCCGTCACCAACGATACTCAACTACGAACCAATTGTTTATTTTGCAATGGCTCCCATCGACCCGTCACATTGCACCACTTACCCGGATATCTCCACGCGTACCCGTAGACTTCAAATGCTATGCAGGTGTACCATCTGTTACTCCAACAAGCACCTAACCAACCGTTGTGATTTTCAAGTAGGCTGTTTGAAGTGTGGCGCCCGCCATAAGGCTCCAATATGCCCGCAAGCCATCAACATAACCAGCAATGGTATCTTCACTCCATCTCAACCGAATCTAGTTCCTTCATACCTCAGGAAACCTTCTCCGACAAGCCATGCGCCCACTCCTTCCCACAGTGCAGCCTCAACACTCCCTCCTGTTGGTTACCAGCCAGCTGCAGAATGTCATCCGTATTATCACCCCTTTTTCCAGCACCCTAGGACCTACCCCATTCCTTATCCAGCCCCATATTGTCCCCCGTTGCAACCAACATCACTTGACAACAAAACAATCCAAGAGGACAACTCAACTTCAACACCATCAGCTTGTGACAGCACTCACAACGACAACACCAGGGCCCCAACAAAGTCAACCCGTACCCCCTCCTCAATCTACCTGGCTCCCATCCCTCACACCCCAGCTGTCGTGAAGCCCGCTCCAGACCAAACTTCCCCGTCTACAAATGAACCATGAACTCAAAATCCGGAACCGGTACCAGTCGTCATTGAAACTACACAAGTTAACGAAGATGCTCTTGACTCTCGAACAATACTAGACCCTAGAACCACAGACTCGGACCCCGAGACCCAGTCTTCAGGAATTGCTGACAAAGGAACTATGATCGCAGACGCATCCCTCATCAAACGAGTAGGGCAGAGTACCGTGGCTCTACCCGTCTTTACAGGACGCCTCACTAAAGGCAACAAGAGTTGTATCTCAAAAGTCTTCATTGATTGCGGGGCACAATGAACGTATGTTCACCCCTCCGTCATGGACCAACTTAATCTCAAGGCAAAGGGGACTGTACTCTTTCGTATCGACTCCTTCAACAAAACTGAACTCCCTCAGGATCGACATTGTCGAGTTCACCTTACACTTGGGCACTGAAAATTACCTCATCGAAGCGCTAGTACATCCTTCAGTGGGTATAAATATCTCTATGCCCGGTTACCAACGTATAGTCCAAATACTTAAGTCTCAAGGCATCCCTATTGCCAATAAATCACCGTCAGACAAAACTACCGACATCCACATTATATTAGGCAGTGATCACATGCCATTAGACTTTAAACGCGCCATGCACTTCTTGGGCGTCGAACTTTTTACCACCCCAGCTGTTTATGTAGTATGGGGCAAACTGCCTCCTTGGAGCCAGGATCAGGTCCTCAACCCCCCTATTGAAACCAATTCACTCAACAGCATTTGCGTCGAAAAACCTATTCTCATTGATCCTATGGTACACGAACTCTGGTCATTGGACTCAGTCGGTATCTCACTAGAAAAATACTGTCATTTAGAAGAAAAGGCGATTGAGTTCTTCAAGTCAACCGTACGGAAAAGAAATGGAACCTACATATCCGCTTACCATTCAAGACTGAAGAACGCCCAACAATCAACTATGGGCGCGCGGTGGCTCAACTACTTTCACTCAAGAGAAATCCACGTTCATCCCTTTATGAAGACTACCGGAGAATCTTGGACGAATATCTACGGCTCGGGTTCATCGAAACCGTACCCCCGGGTCCCGATATGGATGGAAAGGTGCACTGCCTGCCTAACCACCCCGTCTACAAGAACTCCCCCACAACTCCCGTCAGGATAGTGTTCAACGCATCATTCAGAGCACACAAGAACGTACTATCCCTCAACGACGACCCAATCTGGCTCAGAAAATCCAGTCCATGATCCTTCGATTCAGAGAAGGCAAGTATGGCGTCCTGGCCGACAACAGCAAAGCCTTCCTCAGAATAGGAGTAGATGAAGCAGACAGAGATTTCTGCCGCTTTCTCTTCTTTACAAGCTCAGATATGCAGAAAGTACAAGTCTTCCGTTTCAAAGTGACTATTGAACACCATCTAGAGACGTATGAACACACTCTGACTACAAAACTCAAGTCTGCATTTGATGTGGATAACCTGCAACTCACATATGATCACGTTCACGAGATTGCTGTGGAGAGACCTCAAATAGAACAAATATTAAATCACGCCAACATGCCGCTGGGCCAATGGACCTCCAACCACTGCTATTCCAAAAGGAAAATACTTAGTCTGTTTTCCTCACTATACGATCCCGCAGGATTCCTTGCCCCAATCACCCTCACGGGCAAACTCTTCATACAGAGCTTATGGAAAGCGAAGGAAGGATGGGATACACCCCTCAACGGGGACAGCATCCAGGCCCTCACGACCATCCTCAACAACTACCGGAATCTAGATACTCTTCAGTTCTCGCACAATGCTCATCCCGGCAGTAACCACGAACCTCCACGTCTTTTGCGACGCGAGCCAAAGAGGGTTTGGGGTGGCAGCCTACACCATCTCATGAGAGGGTCACGTTTCCTTTCTCACAGGCCGGAGTAGGGTCACTCCCAAAAATATGACCAAGCTCGACGAAGATCTCACTATCCCCCCCGACTAGAACTCACGGATATTCTCTTTGGCAGCCACCTCGCGAAGTACCTGATAAACCTACGTCCCTCCTGTTACCACGTCATCTTCGTGTGGTCCGACGCCAAATTAGCTCTTTTTGGGTCCGCAGTCAGAACAGCACATCAACCTATGTCCTCAACCGAGCCAAGGAGGTCAAACAGTTAGTACAAGACCACAACCTTCAACTTATGCACGTCAGCTCCAAAGACAACCCAGCAGATCTTACCTCTAAAGGCACTAACGTAGCAGGCCTTATCAACAAACGTAATCTTTGGTTCAAGGATCCAGAATGGCTTCCTTACCCTGACCAATATCCCCCACAAGAGTCGTATACTCTACCCATCCTCATACACGCCTATCTCACCATTGTCTAAAAGATAGAGAGGCCATTCCACATGGAACAGTTCCCCGATCTCCCAACAGCATACAACGCCTTCAGAATTCTACTCAAAGCAATTAACGCTAAAGCATCAATCACAGTGCAGACCAAACTCTACAAGAGCCCTATGCAAGTTATGCTCAGATTGGCTCAAGTCAGCCATCCCTCTCACTTCTGATGACAAAAACCTCATTTACCAAAGAGGCCTCAAATTGGATATACAGGGTCTCATACACTGCCAGCCACCGCACGCTGCCACGCTCAACGAATATGGTAACCCACCCCCGCTGCTGTTACACCCTAAGTGCCCATTGTGGAGCCGCATCATCTTGCATCAACATCGACTTGCACTCCACACTAACACAGCCACCCTTCATGTTATCCTTCGACGAGACTACTGGGTCTCTCGCCAACGACAAACGATCAAGTCCCGCCTTCGGCAGTGCTTACACTGTCGACGTATCCAAACTCCACCCTTCAAGTTTCCCACTCCGACGCGCGTACATCCTAATAGGATCCACTTTCACGCACCCTTTTCCACCACCGGAGTTGACTTTTTGGGCGCCATCAAACTGAGACAGTCCCACGTTGACGCTGCTTATGTGGTCGTTTTCACCTGTGCCAGCATCCGGGCCCTCATTCTGGAAGTCGTCACTTCCCTCAGTGTGGCAGACTTCCTGAGAGCACTACGTCGCTTTCCGGCACGAGTGGGGATGCCCCACTCCTTCGTATCAGATAATGCCACCAATTTAGTAGCCACTGACAGGTTTCTCAGAGAAGTCAAAGATCATCCTAGTATCAATGACTTTCTCACCAACCACCACTCTTCCTGGACCTTCATCACACCACTTGCTCCTTGGCAAGGCGGCATGTATGAACGCCTTGTCGGAATCACCAAGTCCAATCTGAGAAAATCTCTCTACAAGCGCACGCCTACGTATGACGAATTCAGAACGATGTGCCAAGAAGTGGAATGCGTGGTGAATAACCGTCCCCTTACCTATGTTAGCACTGAAGATGATACCCCCCTTACTCCTAATCATTTCATGTACGGCCGTACCATTGCCCTGTTCCCACAGGTACAATTAACTGAGTTCAGTGACCCAGACTATTTCATTGCTAACACTTTAAGAACACAATATCAGTTCCTGACTGATATCTTACAAACCTTCAAAAGGAGATGGTCCCACGATTACATCATAAGCCTAAGAGAACGTCACCTTCGCCACAGCAAGCCTCATCAACGTGGACCCCGAGTACATGACCTTGTTCTTCTCGTTCTTGACGGCGTCCCCCGAGACCAGTACCCCTTAGCTCGCGTCACTAGAGTCTTTCCAGGCCCTGACGACGTCATCAGATCCGTAAGGGTCCGTACGGACAAAGGAGAATATGAACAATCTATCGCTTGGAATCAATTTGGACACAGACACACACCCGCACTCCCCCACGCAGAACCAAGAACCTCTTGCAGCACTTTCCCGAAGAACAAATCGAACCCAACGCCGTAGACAACGGAACTAAGCATGCAGCAGTCGATCCGGCTGAAAACACCTGTGAACACGAGGGCTTCACCCCGCACACTTCTCAACAACCAAGTCCGACCACGATAAACGACACCCTAATAGAAACACCTACTGTATCATCAACTGGCACAGCGGCAACCACGTCAACCAGTATCCGACCAAGTAGAATGGCAGCCCAACAGGCCAAGAACTGGTTCACTACTCTTGATGAATAACCTGCTCGCTCAGCTTTAATCCGCAGGGAATATCTTTCCCTGCTCTTTTGGTCCATAGCTGTGTCACAACTTTGGGGTTGTGACACACCGTCCATTTTCCCAATTTTACGTCTGTTTTCAAACCATAGTTTGCAAATACTTTCGTTCAAGGACCTAACCGACATAGTGGGCATTTGTATCTTCTTTTCCTATAAGTTGTTATTTCCTCTATTCTGTGAAATTATCGGAATTCTTAGAATCTTTAGCAACTACTTGTTATTTTACTCACCATTATTCTTATTGTCTGTTGCACCACTTTGGCCATCAGTTGTAGAGCCTTAACGAGTTTAAAGAATTGCCTATTTATAGGAATTTCCCCCCTTTGTACACGGTGCCCATTTATGACGAAATACAGAGATGCCACGAATGTTTATTGGTTGAGCTTGAGATATGTCAACCTTGCGAGTTTATTGTCTCACCGTGTAATTATAATTTGGTGTCTTATGTTCAAAAGTAACATTTCAATCAAGCATTACCTTGCAATTTTTGTTTCAACTGTTCAAATTTACCAATACCTGCGCATTTCCCACTTCTCATATAAGTTAAGTAATTAGGTTAGTTGTTTAGGTTAGCTAGGATTTATAATTCTCTCTCATCTCTAGTGAATTAACTCCTGCAGACACATTAAACTCTATACCCTTCGGAAGCAATGATTTGAAACCAAGAAACTTGACAACATTGTACGGCTTCCCGCCATACCTCGCGTTGGGTATCGTTAGTTACCTCCGAGTCCTCAAAGGATGAAGGGCATGCCTTGCGCATTCGGTGAAAAAAATTACATTAACCGCGTGGGTGAGTATTAGAACTGTTCCACCTCATCCCCGACTCGTGTGATCATCAAACCTTACATCAGAAATGTGTAACAGAACTTGTAATAGAAGAGATGGTCCTGTCGCAAATAGAACAGACTAGTGCGGTGCATGAACCTCCCATTAGCTCTGTGGTTTCCTCAAGGAGGACGGCCATTGCATCGTCATTCTATGAACAATAAGTGAATCTATTTTCAGCGGTCGCATCCTTCTAGATTGGAGTCCCACCGTTTGTTGGAATCTGAATTTTAGATAGGAATCTAGTGTGCAGGGTTAGTTAGGTAGAACCGGTAAACTATAGGTACATGATACGTTATACTTCATTTAAAATCACATGCTCTTGTTTCATGTTAACTTACATTCTCAAATTGTGCTTACCTAATGTGCAACATTTTGTTTAAAATCACATGCTCTTGTTTCATGTTAACTTACATTATCAAATTGTGCTTACTTAATGTGCAACATTTGGTTTAAAATCACATGCTCTTGTTTCATATTAACTTGCCTACATTCTCAAATTGTGCTTACTTAATGTGCAGCATTTTTTTAAAATCACATGCTCTTGTTTCATGTTAACTTACATTCTTAAATAGTGCTTACTTAATATGCAATATTTTGTTTAAAATAATGTGCTCGTGTTTTCATACCAACTTATCTATATTCATATTGTTAACTGTTTGTCTCAAATTGTGTTTATTTAATGGGAAGCATTAAAGTGTTGGGTCGCTTGTTTTCGAATTGTACTTACTGTGGAATTCATGCAATTAAATTTATTTCTTCAAGTTTATTTAATTAGCCTAAGGTTGTGATTAGCTAAATGAGTTTAATCAATCTGTATCTCCTTTCAAGTGTTGAAATTTATACACACCACTCAGAGGGAAGTGAGCGTGGTCCCGGTCGGTGATGCAAATTTTCTGGACCTCGGCTCCCATTGTAGCTATCCTCCTTCACCCATTCCTCGAAAAATTCAGGATGATCACAATTCCACATCCACAACCTCTCCTTTCCACTGTCCAGAGATTTATGACAAATGGGACCAATTAAAAACGATGAAAATGTCATGATAGAATTGGAGGAAAAAATGAGTGAGGAGTTTAACAATTATTTTCCATCGGTGTTTACTAATGAGAGGTTAGGTAAAGTACCTGACTGCGATCCAATTTTCAGAGGGGATGAAGAAAGTAGTCTATCTAATATCAGCCATTAGTAAAGTAGAAGTAGTCAAGCAGATTAAAAGACTTAAAACTACAAAATCCCAGGGTCCAGACAAAATTTTTCCGTGAATGCTAAAGGAGTGTAAATTTGAAATCTGCGACCAGTTAAATGAAATGTTTAATAAATTAGTAGACACCAGTTTTGTGCATACTGCTTGTAGGCAAGCAAACGTTACTCCTGTTTTTAAGAAGGGAGATAGATCGTCTAAATGCAACTTCAGGCCAATGAGTTTGACATCCGTTATAGGAAAAATGCTTGAATCAGTAATAGTAAATAGACTCAGAGAACACATAGAAAGACATAATTTAATTCGTGATTCACAGTATGGTTTCTCCAAGAGTAAGTCATTTGTGACTAATCTTCTATCCTTTTACGCTAGAGTATATAAGGCGTCAGATAACACTAATAATTATGATGTTATTTACCTTGACTTTAGCAAAGCGTTCGACAAGGTGCCTCACCAGAGACTACTAAATAAAATCAAAAGCCAATGGCATGTGAGAAAAAGTGTTAGAATGGATTAGAGCTTGGATTAGTAGAAGGGGCAATGTTACTAGTGGGGTTCCCCAGGGCTCGGTTTTGGGTCCCTTGTTGTTCATTATGTACATAAGTGACTTAGACGACGGAATAAATAGTGTTGTTAGTAAATTTGCGGATGACACTAAAATAGGACGCATAATTAGGTCAGGAGACGACGCAGAGATTCTGCAGGATGATCTTAACAAACTGTTTACATGGTCGCTGAAATGGCAAATGAACTTCAATATCTCTAAATGTAGCGTGTTAAACGTAGGGCTACACAACCCCGAAAATAAATACAGCTTAGATAAGACGCTTTTAGAGAAAGCTGAGTGCGAGAGAGACTTGGGAGTTCTAGTGAGTCCGGACCTTAAAACCAGGAAATAGTGCATTAGCGCCAGAAATAAAGCTAACAGGGCATTAGGTTTTATTGCTAGGACGGTAACGAATAGAAGTGCAGAGGTAATTATTAAACTCTATCTAGCGATATTTAGACCCATCCTTGACTATGCGGTACAGTTTTGGTCTCCGTCCTACAGAATGGACATAAAATCACTAGAATCAGTACAGAGAAGAATGACCAAAATGATATATGGATTAAAAAATTTGCCTTGCGAAGAGAGACTTAGGTACCTTAACTTACACTCTTTGGAAAGACGCAGAGTGCGGGGTGATCTAAAAGAGGTGTCCAAATGTTTCAAAGGCTTTAACAAGGGTGATGCAAACAAGGTCATCATATTAAAACAACAGGGCAGGACTCGCAGTAATGGTTATAAACTGGACAAATTTAGATTTAAAAAGGAAATAGGCAAGATTTGGTTTACTGATAGGGTGGTCGACGAATGGAATAAACTTAGTAACCATGTAGTAAGCGCTGAAACTATCAGTTGTTTTAAGAACGATTAGACAACTTTATGGATAGGGATGACAGGTGGTGATGGATACGGAGCTGCCTAGTGTAGACCTTATGGTCTCTTGCAGTCTCCTTCATTCTTATTTTCTTATGTACAATTTTATGAGGCCTAAACGTCAGCTCACGGTTAGTGTAACAATAAGGCATAAACTGGGTAGACAAGGCGTTAGCAGGCTTCACTTTGATTAACTCGCTGAGGAGTGTCATTACCTTGAAGGATTTTGTTCCTGCCAACCTCAGGTTGTTTTATTTAAAAATGAGAAACTTACATTCTTCAAAGGATTGAAGGCTATCTCGACTGACTCATTGAGACGTGTCGTCACTTTTAAGGACTCATTTTGGCTAATACTACGTGATTTCACTCATTTGAGAGAAACCTTCCATTCTCGAAAGTTATAGATAAAAGGACGAATAAGCGAGGCATGTAATGCGTGTAATATAGATGACAAATAGCCAAAATATGAAAAGGAAGATAGATATATATTAAACGAAGGTTGAGTAAGGAAACTAAACGTTGTTTAAGGTTATTAGAAGTGGTACAAAACAAGGATAGCTTGGATCAACTGAATGTAGGGTTATTTCTTTTGTGCTGTTTTCTAATTCGTTTAACTCCCTTTGCTATGATGACGTATTTCACATATTGCATTATGCATACCATTTCTATGATCGTTATTTGGTGTACCTTAATTAAAATAAACTGGAATTATTTTATCCCATTTGTCATACAGTTGTAAGTACGATAGGTGGTGAAAAGCATAAGCTACGAGGTAGGAGGAAGAGGCCAATAGATAGAAAATTATTCAGAAAACAGTAAAAGGAGGAATGAAGTACTAAAGCAGTGACCACAGGAGAGAAAACTCATAATTTGTCGCCGATAACTAGCTTTTCTATCCTTTATGACACTATTACGTCAATGAGATCGAATCGTTGTAACAAAGAAGAAATCTAAGGGGATTGCAGAAGCAAATGGCAGCGAAAAATAAGTCTCCAATCACGCCAGGAAATGCGCTGTTTCTCTCACAAGTCACCAACGGTCTGTCAGAGCAAGTTCCCATATAGTCACGCTTCCCACTCCAGACAATTCTCGACAGACGACCTTTTCATCTCATCAAATCCAGTGTTGTTTCTTGTGGAGATGGTTCATGCTCATTTGGTCTACTCTCATTTCGTATACTTCTAAATTCCCATTTCGTCAACAATAAAATTCACAATTGTTCTACTACCATTTGGCCTATTTCCCTTTAGACTACCCCCGTTTGATCTCCTTCCACTTGGTCTACTCCTCTTTAATCTAATCCCATCTGGTCTACCCTCATTTGGTCTATTCCCAATCTGACCTAGTATCCCATTTCGTCTACTCTTGGTATACTTAAAAATCTGTAAAACAAGTTAAAAGATACATTTATCTGTTTTAACAAGTGATGATTATACATATGATCTTTTAATACTGTATTTGTAATATCAACGTTGATTAGCCATAGACAGATAAAATAAAAAGTTAAAACTATTGCCATACAGTGTGAAAGTGTATCTGTGTCTTGCTACATTGCTTCTGACCCAAGACAGTGGGTGGGATACAAGGATGACCCATCATCCATGTGGAGCTAAGATGAGAGGGAAGAAAGGGTGGTGGAGGGGAGTGGAATATATGGGAATAGGTACATGCCTTTGACTTGGTTACCTCCCTTATAAGGGGAAAAAGCTCTTGGTATATAGATAAATAGATAGAATCTTTAATTGCATGAAGGGCATAGGTACCAAGTCAACAACTAACCTCTTAATTAGTACAGTGGTAGCGCGGTGACCTCGTAATCAGGGGGTCGGCCGATCCTGGCTCGTCCGGCCCCCTTGAGCTTAAGTTTATTACTGGGGATGTTGCTGCCGTGGCTGGGCACATATGTGGGGGTTGAGGCTTGCCTCGGCTGGTAGTCGGGGGCCTGCTGTGGCGTCTGTTTGAACCTTTGCTGCGGCACAGAGGTTAGGAAAGGCATTCACTATGAGTAATGGACCCCGACCGCTGTTCACCCCAGGACCCGAGGTGACTTTGGCATCACTGTGTATCGTCACTGCACTGGCATACTATGGACACCGTCTACTGCGTTCATGTAAGAACAGTTCCGGACCACCGACAAAGTTAAGGTTCGAACGGGTACTAGCTCCGCAAATCACGAAAAAAAGGCTATGAGGATATTTTTTTTAACAATCAAAAACTTATACATTATATCTTATATTGTCGACCGTCCATTGAAGAATTTCTGGAGCCATTGTCCTGCTTGTATAGCCATATGTTAAACGTGTAAATGTGTAAATTCAATAAATGTTTACACTATTTGTCTATATTCACTTGTATTGTTGATGTGTATTATTTTATCTAAAAATCTGCCCATTATCTCTTATACTATTGGCTGTGTGTTAAGAGTAGACAAAATAGGAAAGCAGCATGTGTAGACAAAAGTAGATGAAATGGGAAACGCGGTAAATGGGTAGACGAATTTGGAATAAACAAATAAACTATATGGAAAGTAGACGAAATAGGGCGATCAACATCATCAACATCAGGGAAACGTGCCACATGTCCATATAGTCAGAGTTGACGTTCACGAATTATGCTGGTAACTTGGTAACTAGCCTATACTGAGTATCACAGTAGTCTCTGGTTTGATACAAACTCATTCCAGCGATATCCCACGATTATCTGAAAACACTTGGTGCTACAGACATCGATAGAGCTCTTCAATTCATCATTCAGTGTCCATGTCTCACAGTCGTACACCAAGACAGGGAACATAGGTGACTTGAAAATTCGGATTCTAGGCCTCCTGCAAAATAGCATTGCCATATACTTTGAATGAATCCGTAGTACTATGGGCAATGTCAATCCTGCGAAATAAATCCTAATGTTACCCACCACTATTATGCACTAAACTACTTGTAGGCAGTGGTCGTGTGAGGTCGTGTTGTTCTCACTTTCAGATCTTCACTTGTTTGATTGGCTTGTTCGTGTTATATCGGCTGATTTTGATTGTCACGTTCTATATAACTACTAACAAGTGACATTACTGGTAATTCTTGTTGATTTGTATCTTATCTGCAGTTGAAGTTATTGAATTTCTGGTGCTTATTTGCGTATTACGTGCTCTGGCTACTTTGAGAGGAACTTAAGCTGAATTTGGTCCATTGTCTATGGTATTGGGCCTACTTGGGGCGGGTATGTGCTGTGAAGCCGGTCTTATTTTTTAAGGTGAAGCTCCGGCCACTGTAAGTTAAATTAGCATATTTTTGTCTTATACTTATTGATCAGGCTCTATCAGATGATGTAACAACCACCTTACTATGTGAGTGCTTTAGGACATAGCCTAATTAGACTTCTTTTTACACAGAAGTGAATTCGCTCCCAGATTCAACTGTATTGATTGCCCTTTTTTTCCCCTGGTGGTAACTCAGAATCTATTATCAACACCTGTCAATTTAATTCTCTGAAAATATTTCAGCCAAATCTGGTGATTTTATGTATTGGAGGGAATGATTTAATATTTGGAATAGAAGTTGCTGGTGTGAACTGGCATGTAAAACACTTAGTCCAACACATTGGCCAGGTGTATAAACCATTGTTTGATACTTAAATGTCGAAAATTGAAACATGTTTGGGAGATTCCAGATTTGTAGGGAGCAACATTTATAGAGCTCTCCATGATAGTCTGGTGCGGAATATTAAATTCAGGAAAATTATTTAACTGCTTTCATCGGTTGAATTTGGTTTATCAACAGGCACAACAGCTGACAATTTGCAGTTTAATGAGGCCAATTACAAAATCTTTTGACTACCCTGCATATAAGTCAGTGGCATATTTTTCAGCAACGACATTTCCCCTCTGAATTTATAGATACAACAGGATTGTTCTCCTACAGCTGTATTTGGCTTGTCTAGTCAGTTTTTGTTGTGACATACTTGAGGGAAATAGCTGTTGTTCTTAATAAGCTTGCCACAATGGGCAGGTCATGGGGAAATAGGCAAATAGAAAAGCGAGGCAATAGCATCCTTGCCGACCGTCGTAATTTGGCGAAATAATCTGGATTGAACCTGTTCTCTATATCGGGTCCAGGATTGGATGCCCACTGTGGAACTTGCTCTGATTCATTGGTTGAAACAATAATAGGATGCGGCAGATGTGATCATTGAGGACGGCACTGAGTAGCTTTACGATATTGTAAAACATCTTGCTGCCTCAGTGTAAAGTCTAGTTGTTCTGATGACAAACATACCTACAATATAGATACACTTGCGAATTAATAGGAGTAATCCTGACACTGGTAACTTGAAGATAATGGTTCAACAGCAGGTAACTAAGCTCATAGAGAAAGACAAATGAAGAGACAGTGTTGTTATTAGAGATAAATATACAGATAATGGGATCCCCGTAACTGTATTTCAAGACTTAACCAATTATTTAGTCAAGAACACAATACCTTGAATATTACTCCTGTCAAATCACGTAATGAATTGTTTAGAGCAGCCCCCTACCTTAAACATTCGGTACATTCTGTAATCTTTATCAACAAGGACTTAACTAAATTGTAAAAGAGGAGTTGAAGGAGACACGTGCAGAGAGACTTGCTCTGCTCTCATCTCGTTACAATGCGTCAGGTCTACCTGTTTTTGTTACCAAAAACCCTTTGTAGCTTGGTATTTCTGGTGAATACCACTCTCGGGCCCCTTTGATGGAGTCCGTAAACAGAGGCCGGCCAGACTAAGTACCAAGTCTAATAGTAACAGGAAAGCCCCGTTTTACACATAGTTATCGTTACCTTTTTTTATTAGTAAACTTAAATTACTTATTAAATAAGGTTAATTTTTTTACTAGATTCATGTTGGATAATGATGTTTTGGTGGTGGGTGTCAGTGAAACCTGGCCTAATAGCACTATCACTTTCGCACTGGTTTTTATTAACAATTATACATACTGTTACATCTATGATGTGTATATCCCAGGTATGTAATTGTTATTATTGTTTGCGAGGAAATATCATGTCTCATGTTACGTATGTTCATACTATGCTACTTGGTTATGACCGAATCATGTGTCACCGTAAGGTATTGTTTTCTTTACTCTGAATTATATGTATTTGTTAATGCAAACTATGGTTTTCGTTGTAATAATATTGTGATTGTTTCAAGTGTTCATTGCGCATGCCCCTCTGCTACGTCATAGGTCGTGACATATGAATATTTCATTTGTATTTTCCGTATAAACAAACCAAAGACCGGGTCCAATCAGGAAAGTAGCCCGGGTAACAATGTAGGCTCGTCAGGCTAGGTAAATCCCGCCCCCCTTGTATTATACAATGAGTTACGAGCGTATTGCCTCGCCACGCGAAGGTAAACGAGTCTATACGATTGGCCAATAAGGTTACCTTCAGGCCCTGCCTGGAGCTATCCCACCGGTCAGATACGAAATGACTGCTTTGAGGTTAGTACCTTCTCCCTTGATATCGTAGCAGTGAGTCAGGTTAATTAGGATTTAGTTTTGTAGAGCTCATTCAGTGTGCGCGGAGTGATGTGATATTTGGGGCTTAGGATTAGCTTAATATTTCAAAACTGTTTAGTGATCTGTGAACCGGTCTTACGTCTGTTGAATCCCGTTAAAACTTTCGAACTCGATTCTTTCGTGTAATGTATGTTAATCAGAAGTTAGACGTATTGTTACGTAAAACCATGTTTGTTTAATTGGAATCATGTATCCTATTGGTTCTATTATTTTCATGTCACTCTCAATTATATTAATTTTCATGCTTCTAAATTTATTTCATTATATTTCTTTAAAGTTAAGCTAGTTTGATTTTTCCCGGTGTCCTCGACCGGGCGGTGACCTTAATCCGTTTTCTTGACTGTTTGAACTCAATAATAGACATAGGGTCTGAGGGTTCCCATTGATTTTACAGCACTTTAATAATATTCTTAATATTCCGAGCCTCTGAACTTCACAAGGCCGGTAGACCTTTGGTATTCTAGAGAGGTTTGTAACATTTAACGGTAAATTGGAAATACGTTGGACGTGGATCACAGTGATAGATAGGTTTATCAAGGTAGGAACATGCGCCTAACCAACGAAACCGAGGTAGATGAAAGTCCACAGATAAGGAAATACAAGCACATTATTTTGGGGCTAGTTCGGCCCACGGTTTAAATAAAGGGGAGTTAGTACACATGGTAGTGGCAATGTTGTATGATCGAGACGAAAGTGTGTCGCCGAAAGATGAAGATAGACAGATCAAGCTTCTGGGGGCTCAGCGAATTTAGATGATCGGGAAGGTAGTGACGCTGATGGTGAATCCCGGCACACCGCATCTTGATTAAGCGAGTTGCAGTTAAGATTAGAAATAGCTAAATTAGAGGCCCAATCTAGAAGGGAAGAAACTGAGAGGACTAGATTAGAAATTGAGAGTCTTAAACTTAAAGCTGAATTACAAGGGAATGAACATGTGCTACCATTTCCTTAAACCGTGAATGGGAGACCTGGGAAAAGCGTTTATTGTGGGACCAGTGGTTAAGATCTCACAAGATTAATAAAGATTCTGATTGGCTGGCTGAACTGCTATTGGTAGAGGAGTATCTGAGATCTATCCCTAAAGAGGTATCATTGTATCATCAGGAAAAAGAAGTCTCCAGATTGGAGGAGGCCGCAGTCTTAGCAAATAAATATGAATTGATAAGACCTGCAGGGAAGTTTTCGGTTACTCACAAGGGAAGAGGAGACCTGGCGATAAATAGACAGAGAATCTCGATCTCATCGATCTCATCAAGTGGGTCACCTACCAAATCTATAGGAGTCAAGAAAGATGACTGTAGTAAGTCATCAACGATTAAGTCATGTTTCTACTGCGGAAGGGTAGGCCACCAGATGAGAGATTGTTGGAAGAGATGAAGAGAGCTGGTGGGTGTCAAACCCGTATCTCTAACGAATAAGGTTGAAAGTACCTCCACTAAGGGAAAGGCCCAGGGAGAGAGTGTAGCCAAAACAGTGGCATTGATGAGTTTAGATATAGATTACAACCCATCAGAGGTGGATGGGGGTAAAGTAGATAAATTGGAGGGTAAACTTGAACCCCACTTAAAGGGATATCAGCCATTTCTATTCCAAGGCTTGATATCCATAGGAGGAGACCGGAAACGAGTCACCATCCTATGTGACTCGGGGGCCCTCCAGTCCCTAATATTGAATGGTCTGGTGAAAATTCCAGTGGTTGGAGGGAGTGTAACGGTAAGCTCCCTAGGTGGCCTAGCCAAGGTACCTCTAGTATCCATAGACCAGCAGTCGCCTCTCTACGAGGGACAGGCTATGGTGGGGATGGTAGATGAGTTGCCAGTTTTAGGTGTGGATTTTATATTAGGGAATGATTTGGTTGGTGGGAAGATGTGTCCCACACCCATAGTTTCGGAGGTACCGGTTGTTTCGGAAGAGACCGAGCAACTTGAGAGACAGCACCCGGGGTTATTTCCGGTTTGCGCTGTTACGAGGGCGATGTCCGTACAGAAGGAGTGGTCTAAGGACCAGGTGAGACCAGTAAGGGTCTCGAGTGGGGAAATCTGTGAAAAACCTGAATGTGAGGACAGTATGAACCCCGAGGAAAAACTCCCAAGTGAGGAAGCCCAGGTCGAAGCAGAGTTTGACCTGAAGCCCCTGTTCCAGGAGGAACGAGAAAGTGAAACAGAGGTGTATGACTTGACTCGCTTGTTTATGAAAGAGAAACAGGTGGGCGCAAGATGTCTCAGTGACTTGTAGAGAGTTGATCTCGACTTACGGGAACTATATGAAAGAGTAGAGGGTGGCAGTGAACTATCGGAGGAGTATTACTTGGAGGGGGAGTACTATTCCGCCGGTGGGTGGAAAGTACCTGCCCCACTGATGATGCAGTGTGGTCCGAGAGACAGCAAGTGATGTTGCCGAGGGTCTACCGGAAAGAAGTTTTGCAGTTAGGGCACTGTAGTCCCCTTTCTGGACATTTGGGTGTACGCAAAACTTTAGACCGTATCTGGCAACATTTCTATTGGCCAGTCGTTAGGAGGGATGTGGCACAGCACTGTCGTACTTGTCACACTTGTCAGTTGGTAGGAAAACCAAACCAACCTGTACCTGTAGCCCCTTTGAAACCAATCCCTGTGGGAGAGGAACCCTTTGCTAAGATTATCGTGGATATAGTGGGACCGTTGCCTAAGACTGCTAGGGGACATGAGTATTTCCTCATTTTGATGGATACATTTTCTAGGTACCCCGAGGCGATATCACTACGTAAAGTGCGCGCCAAAGTGGTGTTGCATGAGGTGATTAGCCTCTTTACGAAGTGAGGACTACTTCGAGAGTTACGGGTAGACCAAGGGTCTGTGTTTTTGTCTAGAGAGGTGGTGCAGAGTTTGGGAGCACTGGGGATAACGAAAATGACGTCAAGTGTTTACCATCCTCAGAGTCAAGGTGCCCTTGAACGGTACTATCAAACGTTAAAAATAATGTTAAACAAATTGTGTTTTTAAAAAATGATACGGGGTAGGACCAAGCCTTACCATACCTGTTGTTTGCAGTGCGTGAGGTACCTAACGAATCGTAGCGCCTCTCGCCTTTTGCATCAGTGTTCGGGCACGAGGTTCGAGGACCTCTTAAACTCCTGAATTTTTTTTTATTGAAAGGGCATGAATGGTAAGTTGGCCGCGTGTTGGGAAATGACCAGAGAAATTTTAAGGAATGCTCAGGAAAGAATGAAACGACACTGTGATAGAAATGCGAAAGTACGGGAATTTAATCCCGGTGATAATATGTTGGCCCTGTTGCCTTTTCAAGATAACCCCTTAAGGGCCAAGTTCGGTGAACCCTATTAGGTAGTGAATCGAGTACGGGAATTAAACTACATTGTTGCCACTCCAGATCGGAGACGGAGTAAACAATTAGGTCATGTGAATATGCTAAAACTGTATTAAGAAAGGGAACCGAACCCGGTGGGTGAAACTGACCAAATTTTCACATTGAATGAGAATCAGACAAGAAACAATGGTCTCAAACTGTCCGGAAATAGATTCAATTTGGAAGTAGGTAGAAACAACTTTGCCAACCGTGTAGTTAATGAATGGAATAAACTTCCTGCACAGGTAGTGCAATGTAGTTCAGTTCGAAGCTTTAAGAATCATTTAGATAAATACCTAAGTAAGATGCTGTAATTATTATAATTTATGTTATATTATTTGTTTTTGTTTTGTTATAATTTGTCTGTCTGATTTTCATTTATTATTAGTTATATGTCAATTTATTATCATTTACTATTTACCTGTTTGTTTGTTATTCAACTATACCAATGCATTTATTTATGTATTTTAATTGTTATTTACATTGTTATAGTTTTAATTTATTATTAATATGATTTTATTTATTTATTTATTTATTTATTTTTATTTTTATTTTTTTTTTTTTTGCATCCGACCTAGCTATGGATCAAAAGGTCTCCTGTCGGCATGCTTTGCCTTTGTAATCCTTTGTAAATCCTTTGTAACTGTCGCAAGTATTTGTTTGGTCTCTCTCATGCATGAAGTAGACGAGGACACCATTTCCCCCACCTTAGAGATGCCGTGGAAGGAGAATGCACGGCCGCACAACGGGAGGACTTAACTGCCTTATTAAATAAGTATCAGGAGATTTTTCGAAATACTCCTGGAAAGACTGACCTAATACTACATGATGTTGATGTAGGAGACGCGAAGCCTATTAAACAGGCACCGTATTGTGTCAACCCGCAACGAACAACAATAATCAGGGAGGAAATAGACTATATGCTGGCCCACGGCTTAATTACGCCTGCACAAAGCGAGTGGATCTCACCAATGATCTTGGGGCACATTTCATAACTAAACTAGATCTGCTCCGTGGATATTGGCAAGTGCCCATGACAACCCGCGCTCAGTCTATCTAATGTTTCGCAGCATTGGGAAAGACTTACCAGTGTAAGGTTACTCTTTGGTATGACCGACGCTCCTGCCACGTTCCAACGGTTAATGAATAAAATTATCGAGGACATTCCTGGTTGTGTAGCGTATCTTGAATATGTCGTAGTGTATAGTGACGCTTGGCAGGATCATTTGGATCGTCTAACCTTACTCTTTGACAAGTTAGTGTCTGTCAGTTTGGTGCTCAATCTAACCAAGTGTAAATTTGTTCAGGCTAAGGTGCATTATCTTGGTTATGTGATAGGACAGGGAGAATTGGCTCCGCCCCAGGCCAAAGTGAGAGTCATTCTCAGAATTCCAGTACCTCAGACCAAGAAGGAGATTCGTAGTTTTGTAGGAACCATTGCCTTTTATAGAATGTTCATCTATAATTTTTCTTCCTTAATAGCTCCTTTAACCGACCTGCTAAAGAAAGGAGCCAAGTTCCAGTGGACTCAGGCTTGCAACACAGCGTTTGTTCAAGCGAAGAGCTCTTTGTGTACAGCCCCAGTGTTGCAGGCCCCAGACTTCTCGAAACCGTTTTTTCTGTTTTGTGACGCAAGCAACATTGGTGTTGGTGCAGTACTATTACAAGCTAAAGACACTGTAGATCATCCTGTGAGTTACTTCAGCAGAAAACTAAATGTGGCTCAGAAAAAGTGTTTCACAATTGAAAAGGAACTGTTATCCATTATTTTGGCTTTGAAACATTTTGCTGTATATATACCTGTTGGCGCAAATTTAACGATTTTCACTGACCACCTTCCTATAGAATACATTCAAAAGTTCAAGGAGAAGAACCTCCGTTTAACTAGGTGGAGTCTGTTTTTACAAGACTATAATCTAGATGTGTAACATGTAAGAAGGAAGGACAATTTGATAGCCGGCAGTCTTTCCAGATCATAAAACGTATTTGCCGAAAGTAAAGAAAAAAATCTATTCAATATATATATGTGTGTATATATACAGTATATGTATATATATATATATATATATATATATATATATATATATTTGGGGGGAGGTGTTACATCTGTGATGTGTACATCCCAGGTATGTGATTGTTATTATTATTTGCGAGGAAATATCATGTCGCATGTTACGTATGTTCGTGCCATGCTACTTTGGTTATGACCGAATCCTGTGTCACCGTAAGGTATTGTTTTCTTTACTCTGCAATATATGTATTTGTTAATGCAAACTATGGTTTTCGTTTGTAATGATATTGTGATTGTTTCAAGTGTTCATTGCGCATGCGCCTCTGCTACGTCATAGGTAATGACGTAACAATTTTTCATTTGTGTTTTCCGCATAAACAAACCAAAGACCGGGTCCAATCAGGAAAGTAGCCCGGGTAACAATGTAGGCTCGTCAGGCTAGGTAAACGCCGCCCTCCTTATATTACCCAATGAGCTACGAGCATATTGCCTCGCTACGCGAAGGTAAATGAGTTTATACGATTGGCCAATAAGGTGTGAGTTGCCTTCAGACCCTGCCTGGAGCTATCCCACCGGTCAGATACGAAATGACTGCTTTGAGGGTAGTACCTTCTCCCTTGATATCGTAGCAATGAGTTAGGTTAGTTTAGACTTAGTTTTGCAGGGCCCATTCAGTGTGCGCGGAGTGATGTAGTATTTAGGGCTTATGATTAGCTTAATATTTCAAAACTGATTAGTGATCTATGAACCGGTCTTACGTCTGTTGAATCCCGTTAAAACTTTCGAACTTGATTCTTTCGTGTAATGTATGTTAATCAGAAGTTAGACGTATTGTTACGTAAAACCATGTTTGTTTAATTGGAATCGTGTATCCTATTGTTTATATTATTTTCATGTCACTCTCAATTGTATTAATTTTCGTACTTCTAAATTTATTTCACAATAATTCTTTAAAGTTAATCTAGTTTGATTTTTCCTGGCGTCCTCGACCGGGTGGCGACCTTAATCCGTTTTCTTGACTGTTTGAACTCAGTAATAGACATAGGGTCTGAGGGTTCCCATTGATTTTACAGCACTTTAATAATATTCTTAATATTCCGAGCCTCTGAACTTCACAAGGCCGGTGGACTTTTGGTATTCTAGAGAGGTTTGTAACAATACATTCATACATACATACATACATACATACATACATACATACATACATACATACATACATACATGCATGCATGCATGCATACATACATACATACATACATACATACATACATACACACATACACACGCACATATACTTCAAATAACTAGATAAGGAAATGATCAAGAATATATTACAAACACTGATAAGGCCAAAACTGGAATATAAAGCGCTGATATGGTCACCCAGTACAAAAAAAGAATATAAGAAAATTAGAAAGAATACAAAGAGCAACGGCAAAGATGGTCCCAACACTTGCAAACCTGACATATGAACAAAGATTGGTCGAACTGGAATTGCCAACCCTAGAACAAAGAAGAGAACGAGTGGAACTACTAACCATCTACAGAATTATGAAAGGAAAAGAATGCCTTGATAGAGAGGACTTATCAAAGTGAGACAGAGGAAAAACAAAAGAACATGCAATGAAACTCAAAAAGGATAACTACAGAAGAGACCTGAAAAAGAATAGCTTCCCACAAAGAATGATAGATATATGGAACAAATTGGATGAAACAAACACAATACAAAATTTTAAGAACAAACTTGATCTTGTGAGATACAAAAACGGGGCACCACGAGCATAGCTCCCCTTCCCGTGTAATACAACTAGGTAAACTAGGAAAACACACACACACACACACACACACACACACACACACACACACACACACACACACACACACACATATATATATATATATATATATATATATATATATATATATGTATAAATATATATAAATATGTAAATATATATATATATATTATGGGAAAGGTGGAGGGGGAAACACGGGTCTTTATCTGATTATCGAGTTTATTCCTGAAGAAGCTATTGTAAGCGAAACCAGTCAGGAATAAACTCGATAATCAGATAAAGACCCGTGTTTCCCCCTCCACCTTTCCCATAATTTGTCCCAATGTCTCTCTCTCTCTCTCTCTCTCTCTCTCTCTCTCTCTATATATATATATATATATATATATATATATATATGTATGTATATATATATGTATATATATATATGTATATATATATATGTATATATCAGAATAGACTCCCCTTGTGATCTGCGTAAACATGGTGTTCGGGGTGTATACGTCTAATAGAGTTAAGGTTTCAAAAACACTTCATTTTGAGATTTATATATGACCCTTGTACTGTTTGGAAATGCTCATCCCTAGTGGCACACGATAATCATGATAGACTATTTCTAGACTGTTTTCTCTTTGGTGGTTTACACCAATTTGTTATTTTTCCAAACTTTAACTCCTAAATTACTCTTGATTTGGTATTTTACTCTAAATTCCCTTTTCCTTGCTATGGCTATTGCCCAGTTATGTTTAAAGCTGACTTCGGTTCTGACTCTCAATCAGCCTTCCAGTCAAGCAAACGTCAGTGGTATAATGGAAACTTTAAAAAGATTTCCAGACAAATTTCTCAGATTGACTGGTCTTAATTATTTGAAGGCCTATTTTTCATCTTCATACTAAAATTTTTAACAATTTCTCAACTCTTTGGTTAGTCAATATATACCCATGAACAGCAATCCTATACATACTTAACCTCCCATGGTGTATACAATGCCGGACTACCTTGAGAAGTGTATCCTCTTTAATTGGGCTAATTACAACCTGACCAGTAGAATCAATGGTCGACATTCTACTGAAAATAATCTAGCTTGGTTTAGTTTCCATAATTCTATACCAATATATACCTATTCCATAATTCTATACCATTATATACCTATTCCATAATTTTCTACCATTATATACCTATTCCATAATTCTATACCATTATATGCCTATTCCATAATTCTATACCATTATATACTTATTCCATAATTCTGTACCATATTCTATACCTTATCACACAGCTAGGGAGAGACATGAGCTGCAGTTGCTGCAGGACTTTAAGTTTAAGCCATGCATACCTAATAAATAAGTAACATGGCAGACCCTTGGTGGGCCCACCTCTAGTCAACAAAGAAGTTGTTTTTGATGTAACCAATATGGCCAAAGGTTTCCTGAATACCTTCTGTTCTGTGTATGTCAGAACACCAAGTAACCAACTCCCGCACCAGCATTGTGAATCCTTCATGACTAATGTTGTTATCACTGAGGATTTAGTTATTGGGCTGCTCTCTCGGCTGAAGTCTGACTCAAACATGGGACCTAACGGATTTCATCCTATCTTTCTATATAAAAAAAAAAGTGTGCGTTGATTCTTCCTCCTCCTCTAACACAGTTGTTTGAATTGTCAGTGCACCAAGCTAGTGTACATGCCTCACGAAAGTTATCTACCGTAACTGCCATTTATAAAAAAAGGTTCTAGAGTGGATCCGCTGAAATATCGCCCTATAAGTCTCACATCAGTGTATTCCAAAACACTATGGTGTATTGTTAGTAAAGAACCCTTGGAATGTTTGGATTTCGATAATATTTTCAACAATACTCAGTGTGTCTTTCGTGAGGGCAGATCCACAGTGGGTCATATGTTATTAACTTACAACTTAATAACTTTTCATTATGACTGTATTTGTGGTCGACTTGGTTTTCTTGGATTTTAGTAAAGCCTTCCGAGAGTGCTTAAAGAGTGTCAGTTTGAAATCTGCGACCAGTTAACAGGAATATTAAATAAGTTGGTAGACACTGGTTTTGTGTCTATTGCTTGGGGGCAGGCAAACGTTGTTCCTACTTTCAAAATGGGAGATAAATCGTCTACAGTATATGCAACTACAGCATAGTTTCTCCAAAGGTAAGCCATATGTGACTAATTTTTACATTAAAGTATATAAGGCGTCAGATAACAATGATGGCTACGATGTTATTTACCTTACCTTTAGCAAAGCGTCCGAAAAGGTCCCCCACCAGAGATTACTAAATAAAATCAAAGCCCATAACATAGGAGGAAAAGCGTTAGAATGGCTTAGAGCTTGGATCAGTGACAGAAAACAGCGGGTCACCATAAATGGTGTAAAATCCAAATGGGGGAGTGTTTCTCATGGAGTTCCCTAGGGCTTATTGTTCATTATGTACAAAAACGACTTGGACAATGGGATTAATAGTGATGTTAGTAGGTTTGCGGACGACACTAAAATAGAACGCATAATTAGGTCAGGAGACGATGCCGATATTCTGCAGGATGATCTTAACAATTTGTTCACATGGTCGCTGAAATGACAAATGAACTTCAATATCTCAAAGTGCAGTGTGTTAAACGTAGGGCTACACAACCCCAAAAACATGCTTCGATAACACTTTTTTTCTATAGAGAAAGAGAAAACTGAGTGCGAGAGAGACTTGGGAGTTCTAGTAAGTCCTGACCTTAAATTCAGGAAACAGTGCATTAGCGCTAGGAATAAAGCTAACAGAGCATTAGGTTTCATTTCTAGGGCGGTTACGACCAGAAATGCAGAGGTAATCATGAAACTCTATCTAGCGTTAATTAGACCCATCCTTGACTGTGCGGTACACATTTGGTTTCCGTCCTATAGAATGGACACCAATTAACTAGAATCTGTACAGAGGAAATTTACCAAAATGAGACATGGACTAAGAAATTTACCCTACGAAGAGAGGCTTAGGCACCCTAACTTACACTATCTGGAAAGACCTAGATGGCGGGTTGATCTAATAGAGGTGTTCAAGTGGATCAAAGGATAAGGGTGGAACAAACAAGGTCATCATATTAAGACAACAGAGCAGGACTCGCAGTAATAGATTTAAGTTGGACAAATTTAGATTTGAATAAGGAAATAGGCAATAATTGGTTTACTAATAGGGTGGTAAACAAGTGCTATAGACTTAGTAACCATTTAGTGAGCGCTGAAACTATCGGTTGTTTAGAAATGGTTACACAACTTTATGGATGGGGATGACAGGTAGTAATGGACATAGAACTTCCTAGTGTAGGCCTTATGGTCTCTTGCAGCCTCCTTCATTCTTATATTCTTATGCGGTGTCACACACACTCCATCTCACTAAACTGTCATTGTTGGTTGTTGATTATCTTTTTATGGATTAGCTGATGAATTTTCTTGTGGGACGAAAGATGAGAGTATCCGTGGTGGGCGGTTATAGTAGATACAAGACTATACATAGTGGGCGTAACAATATAAATGTGTTTTGCTAAATGTAATGGTGATTTAGCGGGTGAGGTAAAGTCTCTGCTAGACTTTCTAGGATTTATTCACAGGTACAAAGATTATGTACAACTAGGTCCTTGATCTAAGCAATTATCCTGCTAGGTACTTGACCTGGGCAGTCTCTAGTGCCAGGTACGTGTTCTAGACATTCCTAGTGCGGGTTTTGACCATGGCACCCCTATGCTAGGTCGGTGACCTCGGCAGTCCTATCTTCAACGGCACAGCCGTTCCTAATAAAGGGGGAGGGGTAGGTTTTGTCGGTTGCCGTATGTGAGATGTGTTACTCATTAAATATAGTTCCGTTATATAGGGGTTAGTTGTGTGGTTGAGGTGTGTGGTTAGATATGATATATATATATATATATATATATATATATATATATATATATATATATATATATGTATTATATATGTATATATATATGTATTATATATATATGTATGTATTTATATATTATATATATTATATATATATATATATGTATATATATACATATATATATCTTTTATATATATATATATAAGATATATATATATATATATATATATATATATATATATATATATATATATATATATATATATATATATATAAAGTCACGGTAATGTAATTGGGGTAGGTACGAGAAAGGGTTCAATGGGTCTATCTGGTGACATTAGACATCTTGTGTTGTGACACTGTGAGGGCGTCCTGTTATCTTTGCATTAATGAATCAGGTGTTTTGAGATATGGAAATCGTTGAGTCTGCAAAATTAGAGGTCTTGCCAAAGACGAGTACCATGGTGCATGTGTGTGGATCACGTGCGTGGTTGGTGACGGTTACAGTGGGACTCCTCAGGGTTGTCTTCTGAGGCACTTACTATTCTTGATATTTGTCATTTATCTTTTTAACAGTATCCAACCTCATAACTACATGTTTATTGACGATCTGAAGCTTTATTTGGAAATTAATTACACTGATCTAACTTCTCACAACCACTCGGTTCCACAGCTTCAGAATTATATTAACACTGTCCATGATACAGCCATTTCCTGGCCGTTCTCGTTTTGTTCACAAATGCACTCATATGAGATTTGCTATAGGTTTCGCATCACTGCCTTCAGTTGCTGAATTCACCATTCATTATTCCCCAGTGCTATTTGTTGATTCACACAAAATCTTGGTGTAACCATTGACTCCTCTTTGTGATTTCATTAGCATTTTTCGGAAATAATATCTAAGAAAGTAGGGGTGTCAGCTAACATCCTTAGGGGTACCGTATGTAGATTTCCTGAATTTATTAAGGTAGTTTATATCTCACATATCAGACCTCTTCTTGACTATGCCTTCCCTGTGTGGAATGTAGGATTCACCGGTGACATTCGCAGACTTGAAAATAGTGTAGAGGTGCTAGACCAGAAAAGTTGATGGAGCTTCTGGTTTGTACTATCGTGAGCCTTTTAATTGCTTGATCAGTACTCTATCAAAGAAGATTGCTGAAAGTAGACCTATTATATGCTGGATTTTTTGCAAAGCGAACAAAATGCACTGGCGCATATTTTTGTCCCGTCCATTCTTCCAACCCATGGCCAAAATTCTAACGGACGTTAGGAGACGCTCTCTCTCTCTCTCTTTCTCTCTCTCTCTCTCTCTCTCTCTCTCTCTCTCTCTCTCTCTCTCTCTCTCTCTCTCTCCCTCTATCCTGTTGAGTGATTAATAAGAGGCATCCCCTCCCCGGAGAAGTGGTTGATTCGGATAACTTATCTCAGTTTAAGCGACTCTTGCTCAAGTCTATTCCTCACCTACTGTATGGATTTGATGAGTGATGGAGGTATTAAGTGTATGATGGATTGACTCTGTGTTCCTGCATTGTTTGGGGTTTTTATGTTGCGTGCCGTGGCCTCTGCCTAATATAGTTACTTACCTTTTTCCTTATCCACACAATATTGAACACATGATTGAGTTTTACCAGCGTCCACTGATTGAAGTCAAGTGACATCCCAATGTCACCCTTATAGTCCTGCTTGGCGCATCATACTGTCTGTCCTGGGTGGAGATGTCACTGTAAATGATGGAACTGTTGTCCCCTTCAAGATATGTATGTAAAGTTTTACAATCGGTCTCACTCCGTGTGCAGTGACTCGAGGGCTGCAACCAGGACAGCCACGTTGCTAATAGATGCTCCGCAATGACAGTAATTGACAACTCTGTCCAATACACAGTCCAGGCAGGTCTGGAAAAGTGTTGGGGAGATGATGCACCCCTGCCTCACTCTTAAAAAACAAATGACACCTGCTAAAGCTTGGAGGTATAGGAAAAACAGTAGTAAAAACAACGAGAGCATGGTAAAATTAATGTGAAAGACAAAGGTAGCCACCGCTAGAAATAAATAAATGAAACCTAACAGTGATGAACAGAGGTAAATGATAATAAACTTATACGAAAGAATGTACATTTATAATAAAAAATGTGTAGACAGAGATATAAAGTCTAGAAAGTTGTATTGTAAGAAACACTCCCATCTTGTGAGGAAGGAGACCCAAAAATAATGTACCTGTCTATATTGAACCTCTTATAATTGGGGATCTCAAGTAGATAAGCCAAAGGTGAAGCCTTCGGCCGAGAAAAAGGGCCCCTAGAAATACGATACTCACCTCCAATCAGATAAGACATGGAGGGTGTGCGTGGCTACACGTCTAGAAGGAAAGCAAGAGTAATCAGAATGATTATTGAGGCTGAAGATTGAGATGAAGGTAAGAAGTTGACGATGGAGAAGTTAGATGTTCAAACACTGAAGAGAGAGAAAGAGGGGAGCCGCATAATTCAGGCACCTTCGTATAATGTGAATTTCGTAAATGCGTTCGCAATAAATGACCTCAGTTTGATTTTCTTTTTTATCTAACGTACAAGAAAGATGGGTACGTTCAAAAGAGAAAGTTATTATGGAAACTGTTCGAGGGGTTAACCCCTGGTCTACTATGACTTACTTTGCATTTGTGGCAAGTGCAAGGTAATTTAATTCAGCTGAATGAAAATTTATTTAAAAAAAAAAAAATGTCCCTAAGGTGTATTAGATCACACGATGTTTGTGTTATGAACCAACTTGTTGAAAAGGCTCTGATCACAATTAGCAAGAACAGGAGGGAAATACATTAACGAAGCATGAAAAATGTCGAATCACTTCAACCTAGAAACACACTATTAATTATCTTCGATTTCATATTTCACGTTTCCCTAATTTCGTTTGTTTACACGCGAGGCCTTGTGAGAGAACTTTAAAAATGTGAAGGAAGTTGTTATCAAATGCAGTAACGTGTAATTAGTTCCTTTGAGCATGATGGCATACATTGAAGATATTTTCTGAGTAGCAGAGGACTTTTTATGCAGGATAGATATATTAAACAGACAGTTTCATTCAGCTTGAAAAGACTCTGATTTAATAAATTTTTAAATTAAGTATGGAACTATTTAGACATTGTTTTCTTCACTTAACTAACTAAATAGTCTGGCGATAGCTTGAATCAAATCCCTTCGCGCCCTTAGATAAAAACTTCATACGTTTTATGAAGGAAATCTATATCTCACATACAGGGCCTCTCCTTGACTATGCCTCCCCTGTGTAGAATGTGGGATTTGGGTTTTTTTGCACTCTAAAGGGACGATGTAAAGAGAAAACAAATATAAAGTACTGCAGACGCCTGGACCAGAGCCATAGTGTATGGGAAGTAAGCAAATATTCTTTCGTAGTTATTGCATTAAAATAGCCTTAGTAAGAAAAGAAAAATATTTGTTATAAGAGATCTACTACATAAAAATATTTTGAGTACTGGGTAATGAAAGATACATTGCATAGCTTAATTATACCATAAATCAGGTTCAGGCGTCTGCAGTAGTGCATATTAGAATGTAAAAGATAAGATTAAGAAGAAAAATAAGTATATGATCATGAGAGCAAAATATGTTTTACAAAATAAATCTGGAAAGACAAGAGAATACGTGGAAACAAGGGAGGCAGAGAAAAGGAACCTCTTTAGTTATGACAATAGCATTATAATCGCTCTTTTGAAGGTTGAATTTGTTGTAGAATTGTCTTTATTCATCACTAGTATAAACTCTTATTTTCACTTTTTCTTACAAATGCACAGGAATTGTAACACCCTTTTTATGTTTGACAAATAAGTGTTATTTTCCAACTCTTTTCATTACAAAACAATAGATACTGTCCATTATTCCTGTCAAACTTTGCTTTTGTGGCTTTCGGATTTATTTTTCACCAAAAAAGCTAAATTTAATAACTTTCACCATTCTTAGACAAAAATAAATAAATAAATAAATGAATAAATAAATAAAAATAAAATACAATAAATTCAAATGATAGTTACCTTCTGAAACTGTTTTTTGCGTGAATACAACAAATCCCGTTCACATATGAGCCCCCAGATATAGTGTTCCATCATGTTTTCATTGCAGGATCCCTGATATATGTGTTCAAAGTTCATTATATCTTGATGAAAGCGTTCCTATGAATATACTCCCATATTCTCCTTGAGGTTGTCGAGGTGAGTATCTAGAATATAAACCTTTAAGGACATTCTGCAGCCCATCTCACCATAGCCTTTTACTAAAGCTTCAACCAATTACATATAGTTATCAGCCTTGTTATTGCCAAGAAAGGCCTGTACTACAGCAATGAAACACTCCAAATTTTTTTATCCTTTTTGTGTGAGCTTCTACAGAAATTCTGAGCACCCCATAATTTTCCTTAAGTGTGATCCAATGAAGATACCAGCTTTCACCTTTGCCTCTGAAAGCTTAGGAAACAAGTCTTGGAGATATTCGAAGGCAGCAGACTCCTTGTCAAAAGCTGTAACAAAATATTTCATGAGACCCAGTTTGATATGTACTGGAGGAAACCAAAACTTTTGAGGATTCACAAATGGCTCATGCTCGATATTGTTTGCTCCCATTGTAGTGTCAGTCTTTGGAGAGAAGTGCTTTCTCTGGCAATGTGATGCTCTGTCTCTATTGTCCCAAAGGGAAAGGAAACAGGGATCCTTGGTAAAATCTCCTTTCAGTCTCATGAAGAAAGACACCATTTTCAAGTCTATAATAGCTTTCCAGCCATTCTTACACTACTGTCGTCCTCCTTAAGAGGGACAAGATGAGCAAGAGGCAGAGATGGATACTTGTTTCCATTGTGCAGAAGGACAACTTTCAGGCTTTGGAATAGGTGTCAATGAAGAGACTTCATTCATCTATATTGCAAGCAATTCCAATAGCATCAAACATCAAACTTGACACGCCATTGCAATGCCATAGCCTATCCTCCTTTGCAAAAAAAAAAAAAAAAATAAAAAAAAAAAAAAAAAAAGGAGAAATGTTTGTGACGTTTTCTTTGACTGGTCACTAGCACGCAAAGGATTACAAAGGTGGAACATGCCGACAGGAGACCTTTTGGTCCATACCTAGGTCGGATGCGAAAAAAATCATAATAATAATAATTCAATAAATAAAAACTATAATAATGTAAATAACAAATAAAGTACATAAATAAATGCATAGGTATAGTTGAACAATAAACAAACATGTAAATAGTAAATAGTAATAAATTGACATATAACTAATAATAAATGAGAATCAAACAGACAAATAATAACAAAACAAAAACAAGTAATATAAAATAGATTATAATCATTACAGCATCTTGTTTAGGTGTTTATCTAAATTCTTCTTAAAGCTTCGAATTGAACTACATTGTACTGCCTCTGCAGGAAGTTTATTCCATTCATTAACTACACTTCCAAACTGAATCTATTTCCGGACAGTTTGAGAACATTGTTTCTTGTCTGATTGTCATTCAATGTGAACATTTTGTCACTTTTGATGTTGTCAATTCCCTTTAGAATTTTAAAGACCTGTATCAAGTCACCTCTGAGTTTACGCCTTTTTAGGGAAAACAGATTCATATGTTTTAGTCGATTTTCATATAATTTATTTTTGATATTTGGAATCAGTTTTGTGGCTCGCCATTGTACTTTTTCCAATCTGTCAATGTCTTTAATGAGATTCGGTGACCATACGGAAACAGCATATTCCAAATGTGAACGAACTAGCAATTTATATAGCTTGTTAATGAGTGATGGACTTTTGAAGTCAAAAGATCGCGCAATCAGTCCTAGAATCTTATTTGCTTTCTCAGAGATCGTTACTGATAATTACGCCGAGATCTTCACTATTCACTTTTGTTAACGAATTTCCAAATAACTTGTAATCGTACTTACTCTTATTTTTACCTATGTGCATGACCTTGCATTTACTTGTGTTAGGTTTTATTGTCCACTTTTCAGACCATTGCTGTAATATGTCTAAATCTTCTTTAATATCTAATTGATTTAAGTGATCATTTGCCATTCCGCACGGTTTTGTATCATCAGCAAATTTGGAAACAGTAGATTTTAGTTCATGATCTATATAATTTTTATATACCATGAATAGAAGTGGCCCAAGAACAGAACCTTGAGGAACTCCACTTGTAACATTTTTCCATCTAGAAGTTTTTCCATTTAAAATAAATCTTTTCTATCATTCAACCAATTACTAGTCCAACATAATAGGCTACCACTTATTCCGTTTGAAGCTAAATTAGTAAGTAGTCTTTCGAGGGGAACGGTATCAAAAGCTTTTGCAAAGTCTAGATAGATTAAATCTATATTGTTTCTTTTGTCATAATTTGAGATAATTGTATTATAGAATTCGAGTAAGTTAGTCACGTAGGAACGTTCCCGTCTGATTTTTTTTTATTTATTTTTTTTTAATAGATACTTGTGTTCCTAAAATACCCGATATCAGTAACGCTCAGTTCATAGGACTACGTCAGGAGCTTCAGCTTACATATTGGGAGGCAAAATTAAGCAAAAGACCTGTAGATTAGATGTGGGAAATATTTCAACATACGCTCACTAAGATAATTCATATTTACATTCCTTTTAAGGACAGACGTCCCCCAAATCAGGCTCGCCCAAAGTGGCTCGACAAAGAAACTGAAAAAGTATTGCTAAAACGAGACAGGCTTATAAGAAGTATAAGTCCTCGGGTGTATCTAATGACTATAAAAGTTGTGTATCAATACAGAGATTTGAAAAAGACAATAAAAAACGACAATACGAAATGAATATCGCTGATAAATCCAAAGAGGATCCCAAAGAATTCTATAGTTACTTTAGAGATAAAAAGGTTGTTAGGAATCACATTGGTCTACTATTATATGCTTATGGTCAACTTGAATATTCAAATGAAGGGATGTGTAATATTTGAAAAAATTATTTTAGCTTGGTATTCGTAAACGAAACACCTCAAAGTGAACTCCAAACTCCAAATCTAGGGTAAACTTACTCACTACGGTAGGCTAAATATAAAAAGAAAAAATTATATACATACACACACACACACATATATATATACATATGTATATATTCTTTAAGGCATATTGAATTATATGCAACAGTAAATTGAGCTCTGATGAGTTTTCGATGAAGAGTTTCAAGTCTTCTAAAGATCTCTCTAGCATGGAGAGGCAAAGAAAAAACCAAGTTGCCGATAGAAGCCATCTAATGGGTAGAACAGGATACAAGACGTTTCGCTAACCACAGTTAGCATTTTCAATTGTGACAATAGCAAAGAAATGGATGATTATAAATACAGAAAGTAAACACTAGGAAAGATTACGAAGAGGTTGACCGTTATTTTGGTCTAAAACTGGGAAAGGACACGTTGAATATCGGGGAAGGGCACGCGGGAAGGGGAACTGTGACCACTGGGAAAGGACACTCAGATGACCGTTACTGTGTCCTGGGTGTCCGTATATATATATGTATACACACACACACACACACACACACACACACACACACACACACACACACATATATATATATATATATATATATATATATATATATATACATATTTGTATATATGTATATATATATATATATATATATATATATATATATATATATATATATCATGGAATACAATATAAGACATACATCATATATTCACGCAAGGGATACCGTAAAATTGCAAACAAGAGACTTTATTCACACAAGGGCGTGACACAGCACAACCACAGGATTTTACTCACGTTAAGGGCGTAATAATGCCTATGTCTATGAATATACGTAGATGTATGTATATGTATATATGCTTGTGCATTTGCAGGTGTATGCGTATATGTGTATGAGCGTGTGCATGTATATGCATATGTAGAAGTACACATATTCGTATGGAGAAAAGTGGGAGGTGAGCCAGTCGTTGTTTGTTAACAGCACCGCACTTGTGGCAGGGTGAGAGGTGATTTAAGGGATTTAGTGACGGAGTTTGGTAAGATATGCGATGGGAGAAAGTTGAAGGTCAATGTGGGTAAAAATAGAGCGATGATGGTGTACAAAGGGAGAGGATGACAGTGAGTTGGGATTAAGTCTTAAAGGAGAGAGGCTGGAGGAAGCGGATAGGTTAAGGTATTTAGGGTAGCATGTGGCAGGAAAGAGAGGAGTAGAGGTAGAGGAAAATTGTAGATTGAGAAAAGCAAGTAAATGCTTTGGGGTATTAGAAAGTGTCATGAGGCAGAGGCATGGAATTTTAGAGAGGCAGAAAGGGAATGTTTGAATGTGTTTGAGATGAAATGTCTGAGAAGTATGGTATTGGTTACTAGGTTGGATGGAGTGAGAAACAAAGAGGTGAGGAGGAGACGACAGATAAGGCTGATGAAAGAGTATTAGCATGGCTTGGACACATGGAAAGAATGAGTGAAGAAAGATTAGTAAAGAGGTGTGGAAGGCAGAAGTAGAGGGAGCTGTTGAGCAAGGAAGGGAGTAGGCAGGAGATAGGGGTGAGTGAGGAGCTGCTGTGTATAAATGATACTGTTATGCAAGGAAGGGGGGATGGGGGTAAGGGGTGCTTATGTGGGAACAATATTTTGACTCAGCCCAAAGGGATTTCTCCCGATCTTCTCTCTTTTTTTTTTTTTTTTTTTGTATGAGGGGGCGGGGAGGAGGGGGGACACCAATTAAGTGAAGCGGCCTTGCTGTGGATATACTGTGCCTTTCTGCATTATTTCTAACCAAGAGCAATGGGCGGGAAACAGGGATGACCCATCATCCATGAGGAGCTAACATGAGAGGGAGGAAAGGGTGATGGATGGGAGTGGAATTGGTGGGAATAGGTATGTGCCTTTGACTTGACTACCTCCCTTATAAGGGGGGGGGGAGGTTTTGGTATACAAATATATTTGTATTTGTATGTACATATGTGCATACGTAAACTGAAGCAGTGTAAGAAAGACACGGGGGATATATTAAAGGAAATAGAACAAGAATGAATTACTAATAGTGGATAAACCAACCAAATAAACAAACTAAAAAATGATTGCTGGTGAACATAGAAAGTGAAGGATAGAGTGAGAGCCAAGTAAGCGAGAAGTTGCACTTGTGAATTGAAAGAAGAATGAAGATGTTGAGGAAGTGGAACACAATAAGAATGAAGAGTGTCAGCGGGAAGGAGGTCGAGAAGAAAACCAAACGAATTTCTAAAATCGTGTGGGAAAAAGTAGCAGAAGTGTAAAATGAAGTAGTAAAGACAGCAGTAGAGGTTATGCGAAATTTGAACAGAAGGACGCCGCGAGGACGAAGTACACAATGCAGTAAAATAGAAATATGTATATAATTGGAAAGTTCGGAAGAAGAGAAGGAAAGTGTCACTGAAATACTTAGAAAAATTCAGTAAACGATTTGTAGTGTAGAAATTCAGTGTAGATGACAAAAAAAAAAAAAAACAGGCAATAAAAAGAAAACGAATATTAATGCTGTAGGACGAAATAATGTCAAATGGATGGATATATCGATTTGTAGTCTGACGGAATGATCCAAGGAAGGGACAATAAAAACAACATAAAAACAAAGAAATTAATAAAAAAAAAACTGATTATTCTGTATAAGTTCAGAAATAGCCTGGCGATAGCCAGAAAGAAGAAATTGTCAAAAGTGAGGAAGCGGTTGAGATAATGTATGGCCATTACTCTGCCGAGGGTGTGCCACGGAGATGAACTAGATAGATCGCTTGACAGTAATCAGGATAAAAAAGAGGTTAGATAAGAATTATCGACAAACAATTCCGATACGGAATGAAAATATTATGGGAAATGCAACGTCTCCAAAAAATTATTGGTGCGATTTTTCATTGGTACAATGAACACAGAGCGGACAATGGGATATAAAAAAGTAGACTAGTCACACGTTTACACTTTATATATCAATAGACAGAACAATCTATGGAAAAGAAACTTTTATAAATAACCCCTTCGACTCACTGGAGCCTTTTGTAGATATGCTGTACCTATCACAAAATTATTTTATTTTACTGACGGGCAAACTCACGATTTAGAGGCTTCGACCAATCGAAATCCTTTATTTGTACTTCCTCTCAAATAAATAGAATAGCTTGGCGCCTGCCAGACTAAAACGACTATGACTAGGCTATCTGGTTGGAGGGGCAGATTACACTGGTCAAAAGACAAAATTCCTCCGAGATCAGAGTAGCAATTTTCAACTAATTTTAGGTCGCTGATGAATATTATGATCAAAATGGTTTGATAGTTCTACTTTTCAAGATACACCTACGTATCACAACAGGTTCCAACTGGCTTGCTGCAGTGTGGTTTTTACCATACTCACAGTCTAGATGCCCTACAGTATTGTTCCAGCAGTCATAGTAAGTGGTTGTGCTGTGCAAGTTTACATTTTGAGGTGAAGTGTAGGTGATTTTCCTAGTTAATTTTTGAAAATTATAATGAATAGCCATTGAGCAATCTATTGATATCTATGTGAGGCATTCTATATTGATTTGATTATCCTCCTGAATTGTATAAATACTTCTACTAAGCTATCATACTCTGTATTGTAGTGATAAATTTGTGAATAAAGTTTCTGTTTATCTTCTAACTGTTTGTTGCTTTTTTCTTTCAGATGCTTCATACTTGTGCAAATAAGGCAGACGACTTCTCCCACATTTGTGGTGGGGTGACCCTTGCATCACAGAGGCGCCGTATAACTGCAATGGTTAGAAAGGTATATAACATATTTTGTATGCAGAATTAGTGACCAGGATAAAAACTGGGCTCCTCACATATGCTGCAACACGTGGGTTTTAACCTACGCCAATGGCTGAACAGGAAGAGGAAAGGAATGCCTTTTGCTGTGCCAATGAGACATCGGGAACCAACAGACCATATTATCTACTGTCATTTCTGCATGGTACCTCCAGTAGAAAAGAGTTTGTCAAAGAAGAAAAGGGAGCCCATTGAATATCCAAACATTCCATCAGTTATTTGCCTAGTTCCACGTGTAGAAGATCTACCTGTTCCTGATGCACCAACTTCAGTATCCTTTGAGTCAGATGACGAAAGTGGTGAGGAGGAAGTAGAGAAGGATGACAGTGCTGGATTACTGGGTGATCCTAATTTTGATGAAGCACACTCCTCTAGGCCACATTACATAATACAAGGGGAACTCCATGACCTTGTCAGGGATCTGGAACTACCCAATGTTTGCAAGCCATGTTGCAGGGGGGCAGCAGTGAAACATGTTGGGAGATTCACGAGTTTATTAATCAGTGGCTTATAGATAAATGGGAGCGCTAGATGAGTGCGGTAAAGCAGATTGGTATCCACTGGCGTGAGGGCAGTGTCCTTCGCTACACAGAGTGAAGAGACGTTGCCACATCTAGTACACGTATGAAAAGGGGCCTTGTTGTCCACAATAAGGTGGTCCTTGTACGGAAAGCGTCACTGCTGGTCGGGGCACCCCACAACACTATGGAATCCTGCTCTCTACCAGTATCTTAGGGCAAAGCGCTACCATATACCCCCACCACCACCACACACACACACACACCGTGCTCGCAGGACCATCGCGAGAGGTATGCCTATTCACGAGCCGGGGCGAGCGGCGGGGTTGGTGGGCCACGCACGAGGACCGGAGGTCCTCCCCCGAGGGATGGGACGCAACGGGGGCGGCGTCTTCGGGGACGGTGGGTGTTTCCGTAGAGACGACGATGCGCTGGACGTACAGTGCCAATTCCCCGTCGGCGGAGAGGGCGTCCCAGAGCTTCCCAAACGAGAAGACGGAGTTGGGAAGGGTGAGATAGTTGGACGGGAACTCAGAGGACACGCAGCTAAACAGGTGACCGTAGGCAGGGTTTATCCGTGCCGCTGCCCGGAGGATTTGGAGTTTTCTGTTGGCGTCGGTGGAGGGCGACGGGTTGTTCCCGCGAAATGCCAGTGTTGCCTATGACGACACTCCTGGCATGAGGATGGGGATGAGCGGACGATGGTTCATCATGAATGTGAAGTGGGGCAATCTAAATTGATATGGGCTGCATTTAGACTCGGTAGCAGGTGACAGTATGCATCTCCAGTGATAGTGGCGCATCGGGTTTTGGCGTCCGTTTGGAACCACGAGCCAAACTGGACAAGACATAGGTGTCCCTGACCGTGGTCTTGGAAGAGGGCGTACCCGATGCTGTAGAGGCGCGACGCATCCGTCTATAGTACCACTGGCAGGGCGAGATCAAAGGGCGCCATCACGGGCGGTGACGAAAGAGCTTGCCTCACCGAAAGCCGTGGTGATACCTTGCTGCACCATTGAGTCAAGTTCTTCCTTCACTTGATCATGAAATGTGAATGGTATCGGCCTGGGTGTGTGGATGGCGAGGGGAGCTGCGTCGGCTTTCAGGTGAATTATCATGGTGGGACCCCCCATCTTTCCTAGGGGGGCGGTGCGGCGGTCATCCTTGGAGACCAGCACGTCGGTAAATTCTCGTAGGAAGTAATTGCGAGCAGCAGCCGCTGAGCTGTCAATGGGTGGTGTTAGCTCGGCGAGCCTATTTGCTTATGTCACCGCCAGGACAGGCTTCGGGAATTTGCGCGGGACTATGGCCAAGCCGAAGGAGATGAGGGGTGTTTGGAGCTCCTCGTGATCTCGTATTGCGGCGGCACAGTCCCTGTCTCCGTGCGTCAAGGTAGTCCTGACGCGTTCCAATTGGGGGGGGGGGGCATGTGAGATATGTCTGCCACGTACGTTGGCTCTAAACTGGCTCTGGATATCTCCAGCATGCCTAGGTGCCGAGTGCTTATCCCCATGATGTCCGCACCTGTGTCAGGCAGGATAAGCAAGCTCGAGGAGACGTAACAGGTGGCGGGGGGCGATAGCCGTAGGAGACCGGGCGGCAGATGCCAGCCTTTCCAAAGGAAGGTGCGGGGGCCGGAGGGCACTAAGGCAGGGGTGCGTGCGCCTGGCGTGGGGCCCTTTGGCATGCCTACACGATTCATGCGTGCGGGTCCTCCTTGACATCCGCGAATATCACCCTCAATGCCTCGTGTAAGCGGCAGTTGGTCACTACCTCCTGCAGAGACGTATTGCAGCGAGGGGGCTGAGGCGCTGCACGAGTTCCTCGGCTGGGTGGGCGTGGCATGCGTGGGTCAGCTGGGCTCCATGCACGGGTTGCTTTCGGAACGGGTAGTGCTCGGTGACCAGGGGAGTGGGATAATTCCACCTTGTTCGAACCACTACTTGTCTAACTAAAGCGCGTCACGCTGCCGCACGGCATTTCACGGTCAAGTATGCACACTGTTGCACTGCATTGCACTCATAGTCCAGCATGTACACTGTCGCCTATTCGTCTAGTTCCGTTGGCGCTTTGTTCACGTACGCGTCACCGATTCGCGTATCGCCCCATATTTCACTGTTGCAAGGAGCAAGCAATTGCAAGCAATCTTGCTCACTGCGTCATGTTTGCAAGCAATGTTCCAGTTGGGAGATTCACGCGTTTATTAATCAGTGCCTTATGGATAAATGAGAGCGCTAGATGCGCACGCTAAGGGAGACGGGTATCGACTGGCGTGAGGGCAGTGTCCATCGCTACACGGGGCAAATAGACGTTGCCCCACTAATACACGTATGAAAAGGGGCCTTAAGGGGGTCCTTTTACGGGAAGCGTCACTGCTAGTTGAGGCACGCCACAACACTATGGTATCCTGCTCTATGCTAATATCTTAGGTCAAAGCACTATACCACATACCACATCAAATAATAAGACAGAACTCCTAGGCTCTCGTCTTCAACACTGGAATCTCCTAGTAGCTGATGTGAAAAATTCAAATTTTCGTGAGTCTGAAAGGTGTCTTGCTGTATAACGGTAATAGTGAACCATCAGTTCCTGTTGGCTATGCACCACATATGAAAGAAACTTATGAGAATATAAAGTATATGTTGCAATGCATGAAATATGATGAATACCAATGGCAGCTCTGTAGTGCCTTAAAAGTTGTTGCTCTTGTGAGGGGCTTACAGGGGGATACACCAAGTACTTTTGCCTTCTGTGTGAATGGGACAACAGTGCAAGAGTTTCCATTATATCAGGAGAGACTGGCCACCTCGCCAATCATTGGAACCTGGGATGACAAATGTTCAACATCCGACTCTCACTGAACCATACAAAATTTTGCTACCACCACTACACATAAAATTATGACTCATAAAATATTTGTATATGTTATGGACAAATATTGTTAGGAATTCAAGCATTTAACATAAAAAATCCCCTCACTGAACAACGCTAACATAAAAGAGGGGGGTTTCCTAGGTCCTCGGATTCGAGAACTTCTTAAAAATGGTGACTTTGAATCAGCCCTTCATGGGGTTGAAGAAAGTTGCTTAGAAAGTTTTCAAGTTATGGCGAAAGGATTTCTCGGAAACAGGAGTGAAGGATACTATGAAGAATTAGTGAAAAAGCTCATCAAGGTTTACAAGAACATGAGATGTAACATGTCACTTAAAATCTACTTTTTGGACTCACATTTAGATTTTTCCAGCGAACTGTGGGGCAGTTAGTGACGAACTGGTGAAAGGACCAAGATATTTCAACCATGGAAAAGCGGTACCAGAAAAAATGGAGCTCAACAATGCTTGCAGACTATTGGTGGGCATTGCCAAGAGATGATTCTACAGCCCACAATAATTGTCAAGCAAAAAAGCAGAGTGGATATGGATTATAGTTTAAAACATAATGGCACATATTGTACGTTATGATAAGCCGATAAAATGTTACATGTTTCGCATCTTAAACCTATGAACAATAAGCCTTTTCAATGTAATATATAGAATCAGTGCACGAAAATACATGAGGATTAACTAATCTCATTTAAGAAGCACACAACTTTTCAATTTTTGTTGACCAGTGTTACTAGTGAATCCGCCTGCCACCCAATCTTATCAACCCTCCCAAAACATCAAGAGTCGTAAAGTCCATTTACGCGTCCAATGAACACTTCTGTGCAGGCATTTTCGGATCAATTGTACAACAAAGATCGTTGGGACACATTCATGCCGAAAGGAGTCTTAAGGGAAGAGAGGGAGAGGGATTTAACGAAAAATTTCTCCCGAAGAAGAGAAAGGGAGAAGGTGAAGGATAGGAGCACAGTCCGAAAAAAAAAAAAATGAAAATGGGAAAAGAAAGATGAAGGCAAGTGAGGAAAAAGTAAACGTGGATGAATGAAAAATGGGACACAACAGATGCAGGGGATAGGCTTTTGTATATGATCTATAGAAGTGATCTACAACAGATTACATTTAAGTTCTCACTATTGCTACAAATTGTAGACATTTTGTTGTGTCAAGTGAACATTTTAATCAGCGGAGGAATGAACGTCCGTTTGAATGAGGCTCTGATAATTCCAATCAAGTCGATATCCATCCTTTAACTAATAAAATCATCCGACATTAGTCACAACAGAATCTACACAACACACTGAGTCGAGTAATTTCCTGTACTAGATTAGATAATGATAGACGGGTGGATAGGTAAATATATAAACGGAAATAAATAGAATAGCAAATTAAGAATATATATTCATGTGGATTCTGTGAGAAAAAAGAATCATAAAGTTAGTGAACAGAGAAACTGGTGAAGCCAGGCGATCCGGCACCAGTTGCGAATACACGTAAGTATGAAGTAATGGTGCCTCAAGAGCTTTGCTCGGCGTAAGCCCCCGACGAATAAATCCCTTGACACGTAGAGACCAAAGACATGTCATGGAGGTTCTATAAAGATGCACTGAAAAAATAAATATATAAAATAAAGCAGTATCATTTGTTCAAAGTTGTTAGGTATCTTGACACATTATACTATAGGTCACTGGTTTTGTCTACCATATCTATACCAACTGTTGAAATTCCATGTAGTGCATATATTTACGCAATAGAAACCAAGTTAATCCAACTCCCTATCTATATGTATATGTATGTGTGTGTGTGTGTGTGTGTGTG
>NW_027467486.1:145000-148728 GCF_046742065.1 Oratosquilla oratoria
CGTCAAAATTTACTCACACATACTACCCCACCCCCACCCCCCCGCCCATTCCTCCTCATGCAATCACAACATCATCCATGTACAACCATTCTCCACTCACCTCTGTCTTCCGTCCTCTCCCTTCCTTCCTCAACAGACATTCCACTCTTCCCCAAAGCCCCCTTCACCCCATCCATCCACCTCATCCTAGGACGTCCCCTCATGTTCACTCCCTCCACATCTGCCTTCCATACCTCTTTTACTAGTCTTTCTTCACTCATTCTTTCCATGTGTCCAAACCATCCTAATATTCTTTCATCAACCCTATCTCCCAGCTCCTTTTTCACCCCTGTTCTCCTCCTCACCTCCTCATTTCTCACTCTATCCAGCCTAGATTGAGAGAAGCGAGTAAATGCCTTGGTGGATTAAAGAGTGTAATGAGGAATAGACATTTAGGAATGGATGCGAAGAGGAGACTGTATGAAGGAGTGATTGTGCCGACAGCACTGTATGGGGCAGAAACGTGGAACATAAGAGAAGAAGAGAGAAGGAGTTTGAATGTGTTTGAGATGAGGTGTCTGAGAAGTATGGTGGGGGTTACTAGGCTGGATATAAATAATAATCAGATGAATGATAGATCGATAAATTATAAATAGATAAATAAATTGTATATTGATGGATAAATACATAAACATACATAAATGAATGTATAAATCAATAATTGAATAAATAAACAAATGAATAGACAAATAAGTAAATAAATAAATAGATAATGAATAAATAATTAAGTAAATAAATAAATACATAAATAAATATAAAATAAATAGATAAATAGGTAAGTAAATAAGTAAACAACTAGATAAATAAACATATCTTATGGCGGTCCATCGTTGCCGATGACGACGCTTTTCTGCATTTATTTGTGAAGATGAAGAGTTAGTGAAGATGATGAATTTTAACGATTGTGTCGTTCATGCCATCGTAGGTGGCTGTTGAGTCCAATGCGGGAGCCACAAATTTTATCGCATTTGTGGCAAAGGTGTTCTTCGTGAGGAGTTCGTTGGCTCCAGCCATACGTTGGTGACGTTTAGAGCAGTTTTCGGCTCTCTTTCGTGAAGTTTCGAGTGCAAATCTCTAGTACCACTCGAATATACTGTCCTTCAAGTCTGTCTGTCTACTGCTAGTGTCTCGAGCTCGTTTGGATTTATATTACATTTTATAAGTAGGTTTTTACAGTGATCTTTGTATCTCTTCTTGAGGCCTCCCACGCTTCTGCTTCCTGATGATAGCTGACCATACAACATTTGTCTTGGAAGCCGATGTTCGCGCATTCTGATAGTATGCTCCACCCAGCGGAGATGGAGTTGCGCCAGGAGGGTTTCAACGCAGCAGGTTTGAGTTCGGTGGTATAACTCATCGTATGTCATTCTATCCTTCCATGATATACCTAGTATCAGCTGGAGACACCTGGTGTGAAAATTCTCCAGGGTGCGGATATGGCGTCTATAGTCCAAGTTTCTGAGCCGTGGAGCAGGGTGGATGTAAACACACACACACACACACACACACACACACACACATATATATATATATATATATATATATATATATATGTATATACACATGTATATATATATATATGTATATGTATATACATATATATATACACTAAAACCTTGAGATACGACTGTCCTGACATACGAATGTTTTGAGATACGACATGAAAATTTCTAACAATTTTGTTCTGACATACGACGAAAAATTTGAGATACGAATCGATGATTGCCGTGAGCGCCGCTAGGAAGCAATGCGTTCCCTCAGCCAGCCAGTTTGGTTGTCGCCGCCGCTTCGTTCACACATGCTTGCTTATTCGTTGTGTTTTGTGCCTGTGTTTTGTTTTATTTTGGATTATATACCCTTATTTTGTTATCAACCATGGGTCCCAAGGCTAAAGACAAAGGTGGTGAAAAGAAAAAGCCTAAGAAAATGATATCGATGGAAGATAAGCATGAAATTATAGCGAAGCATGAGCGTGGTGTTCGTATCATCGACTTGGCAAATGAATATGGCCGCAATCCTTCTACAATATCCACGATCATCAAGCAAAAGGATGCCATAAAGAAGCTGCAGCCTTCCAAAGGCGTCACCATTATTTCGAAGCTACGAACTGATGTGCATGATGAAATGGAACGGTTACTTTTATTATGGATTAAAGAAAAGGAATTTGCTGGTGACTCTGTTTCTGAAAGTATTATTTGTGAGAAGGCTAGCACCATTTTCAATGACCTTAAGCGTGATGCAGCCGAGACCGAGGGAGAATCGTCGCAAGGTTGTGAGGAGTTCAAAGCCAGTCGTGGCTGGTTTGGCAATTTTAAGAAAAGAACTGCCATTCATTCAGTAATTCGTCATGGCGAAGCCTCTAGTGCTGATATTAAGGCGGCTGAAAACTTTGTGAAGGTGTTTGAAAAGCTGACGAAGGATACCTACCGCATCAAGTGTTTAATTGTGACGAGACTGGGTTATTTTGGAAAAAAAAAATGCCTAAGCGTACATTTATCACGGCAGAAGAAAAGAAGCTGCCCGGACACAAGCCTATGAAAGATAGGCTCACGCTTGCCCTTTGCTCTAACGCTAGCGGCGACTTCAAAGTGAAACCGTTGCTAGTCTACCATTCAGAAAACCCAAGGGCATTCAAAGCTAATAAAGTGATCAAAGAAAAACTACAAGTTCTGTGGCGTGCAAATAGCAAAGCATGGGTGACTCGTCAGTTTTTTTATTGAATGGATGAATATAGTTTTCGGTACTTCAGTGAAAGAATACTTAACCGATAATGGTCTACCACTTAAGTGTGTCCTTCTATTGGATAATGCTCCCGCTCACCCTCCTGGCCTTGAGGATGACCTTTTAGATGAATTCAAATTCATTAAAGTTGTGTATCTGCCAGCCAATACTACGTCTATCCTCCAGCCGATGGACCAACAGGTTATCTCTAATTTTAAGAAACTTTTCACAAAGCATCTTTTCAAGCGTTGCTTCGAAGTGACTGAAAACACTAACCTAACATTGAGGGCGGATTGGAAAGAACATTACAACATTGTGATCTGTCTTAAGATTATCGATATTGCATGGCAAGGTGTTACTAAAAGAACATTGAACTCGGCTTGGCGCAAACTATGGCCAGATGCAGTGCTAGAGCGAAACTTCGAGGGATTCAAACCACTGCAATCTGTTGAGGAGGAGATAGTGTCTATCGGTCGCTCCATGGGCTTAGAGGTAGACGATGCAGATGTTGCTGAACTCGTTGAGGAGCACGCTGAAGAACTCACGACGGAGGAGCTGAAGGAGTTGCATACGATTTCCCACTCGGAGGTAATGCAGGAACTCAGCAGTGAGGAGGAGGTCGAGCCGGTGGAGGAACTAACTTCACGTGAAATTCGTGATATCCTTGGGAAGTGGCAGGAAGTGTCTGATTTCGTAGAAAAAAGACACCCCGAGAAATTGTGTACAGGGAGAGCGACTGCCTTATTTAATTATACGTGTCTCGCATTCTTTCGTAACATTTTAAATAGGAGGCTGAAACAAACCTCTCTTGATCGTTTCTTTGTGAAGGTCTCAGAAAGTCAGACCAAAAGGGCCAGACCCGGAAAGTGATGAAAGTCAGGAAAGTGAGGTAAAAAAAGCACGACATGAAAGTGATGAAAGTGATGATTAGCCTAAGTGATGATTACAAAATTGAAAAAAATAAAATA
>NW_027467486.1:149228-151728 GCF_046742065.1 Oratosquilla oratoria
TCAGTACTTTTCTAGAGTTTTCTTGTTAATTCATAAGGTTCACTCAAGTTCAAGTAAGTAGGCCCCCTGCCTAAGTTCCATTTGAGGGTGAATAAAAATGAGGGTGAAATTTTCAGTGAACGTGTTGGTCTAAATCAGTACACCCGAGAAATCCCTAGAGGAATTCTCAAAGTCGCGTCTAGCCACCTTCGTTCTGACGTCACTTTTTTCATCCAATAGTCTTTTACTTCTCAAACAAGTGCCACACCTTAAGGACGTGCCTTTTTCCTTTTTGTCCAATAATATTTCTCCTCGTACACATTTTTCTCCAATCCGAGAGGCTGTTACAGTCCTTCTAGTGACATTGCTACATAAGCATTATGTCGAAACGGAGATGGCTCTCAGCTTACAGTTTTGGTTACATCAGCATTATTACAATCAGTCACCTCTGTGTCAACATACAACAACCTCGTCGGTCATTTGTTTACTTAGACAGGACGGCGACTAAACAACTCTCCGACTCAGCACTCGCAGTCGGCACGGTCGCCACTGAATCTAAACACCCTAATAAAAAAGACTATAAAATTTCCTTCCAGTCCTTCTACCTCCTCGATCTACCTCCGATCCATCTTAAATGTCTACCTTTATCTACCGGCCTCTTACAGCTGTCAACCCCTCACGACTTCGACTACAAAATGTGCAGCATGTCCTGTAGGTCTTTAATGAAAAGGTTGTGGCTTTATTGAAGCTCAGAGGATGTCATTACACTGCTAAGTTAATCAAAATCATCCTCAACTGGTGGAATTTAGTGAATGTATCTGGGAAGGGGCAAGATCAGCGTATGAACGATCCATATCGAGCAGTTCAGGATCCCCATTCAACCAGCATGCAGAATTTCCTGTTGATTTTCCAAGAGGCTTCTTCAGGACATGGAGCAAATCGAATCAAGTGTTTCACCCATGACACCAAGAATGTACTAGTGTAGGCTATGCAGGGACTGATTCCCTTTTGCCGCTACTTGTTCAGAAACGCTGACTTCCATTACGTCCTACTGCATGAGATCTAAAGTGACCGGCTTGAGGGGGAGTTCTCAGTCTACCGTCAATCAACTGGTGCAAACTCTTTCATGACCACTGGGGATGTGTTCTCCGCATGCAAGCAGCGCCTCACGAGATATGCTGCCGTAAACCTCCAGTCAATTGATGTCCACCCTGTGTCGAAGGAACATACCTAGAGGATGCAGCTTCTATTAAGAGGTGCACCCAAGATGTGGTACTGACTGTGAATGAAGAGTGCAGCGCGGGGTATGTGGCGGGGTGGCTTGAAACGAAGTGCGCGGACGATGTGGTCTTCAGCGCCGAGGAACCTCTTGTGACCAGTGACGTTAAGGACTTTATCGAGGCAGTGTCCAGAGGTTCCCTGACAACTCCACATGTGTGCACTTTTGATCTTGTAAGATGTGGACTGTGTTTCATCAAGGAAGCCCGTCACTGTTCCTGGTGCTAGAAAAGACTGACGGAGATCTTATCGACACTGACCAGCTTCAGTGGGATTGACATTGATTGTCCCAAGATGTTCCGTCATCTGGCAAATGTTCTTTTGAATGGACTCCACAACCTAGAGAAAGACCAGCAGAAAAATGCAGTCCTTCTCCGGACCTTTGTAAAGAAGGCCCGGCTCGCTGATTAATCGCTGCAGTCTGGTAAGCTTTTGCTTCTATGTCTGTTTATTTGTGTGAATGTTTGTTTGCAATCACAAAGGTTTAACTATAATCCATTTTATAAATGTAAAACAACAGCAACTTGGGTTCCTTTAAAGTGTCCACTAACCTCATACAATAATACATGTCAAGTCCGGCTAAAGTTGGTATTTCAAAGCATAACAGTGCCTTAGAATAATTTCTTATTTCACTATAAAAGTTTATATGAACCTATACTGCATTGAAAAAGTCAATAGTTTATATATTTGTCCTATATACAATATTAGGTTTCTAGTTTTGATATATTTGTCCAATATAAAATGTTAGGTTACAAAGAAAGCAATGGCCTCCGCTAGCGGAGCCAGGAATCTGGAAGTGCACGTCCTGTATAATAGTATTCCTTGATATATATATATATATATGTATATATATATATATGTATATATATATATATATATATAGGTAAAGAAAAAAGAAGTAAAGAAAAAGGTAAAGGAGGCAAAGAGGAGAGCAGATGTAAAATGGGGTAAGAGTATGATAGAAAATTTTGAAAGTAATAAAAAATGTTTTGGAAAGAAATTAAGAGAGGAAGAGGAGGCGAATCAAGTAGAGAAGAAAAGGTAAAAGGTGCAGATGGAGAGATGATAATGGAGGAGAAGGCAGTAAGGGTAAGATGGGCAGAATATTTTAGGGAGTTGCTAAATGCGAAGTAGGATAGGGAGGGAAAGATAGCTGCAGTGGGAAATGCTAAGAAAATGAGAGTGATGAGTGAGGAAAATGGAGGAGAAATAAGGAAGGATGAAGTGAAGGCAGCAGTTAAGA
>NW_027467486.1:161728-171728 GCF_046742065.1 Oratosquilla oratoria
ATACAGTCAAAAACAAAAGAACAAGAAATAATGGAAAGGGCAACAAGTAACAAAAAAAGAAGAAAAAAAAGAGAGAGAGAGAGAGAAAATAATAAGAATAACTTTCTAGTAATCCCAAACTCTACAGCAGTCATAAAGCTAAGAAAATACATAGAACAAAACAACAATATTAAAATAATGACAAACATAGGACAGAGAATAGGAGAATAACAACAAACACAGGACAGAGAATAGGAGAATAACAACAAACACTGGACAGAGAATAGGAGAATAACAACAAACAAAACAACAGACTTTAAAAACAAAAATAGCATTTTGTACAAAATTCCCTGTACCGGGTATGATCAATCGTATTATAGAGAAAGTGGACAAGGAATCACAAAACGGACAAAACAACACAAAAACAACGTTAGATCACACAGAACCAGCAACTCGCTTGTAACACACATAGAAAAAATAGGACGCCTACCGAATTAGAAAACAAAACAAAACAGAAATATTACACCAAGAAAGAAGGAGGAGGAAACAACACACGTAAAAAATATATAAACTGTGTATCTATCCTCTAGATGTAGTACCTTGAAAAAGACCAGTGTCAAAACGTCGGCAATAAAACTCAAAGCTCATCTCATGTTTCTGTTTCCTCTTTGTCCTCAAATACATACATGCATACATACACACACACACACATATATATATATATATATATATATATACACTAAAACCTTGAGATACGACTGTCCTGACATACGAATGTTTTGAGATACGACATGAAAATTTCTAACAATTTTATTCTGACATACGACGAAAAATTTGAGATACGAATCGATGATTGCCGTGAGCGCCGCTAGGGAGCAGTGCGTTCACTCAGCCAGCCAGTTTGGTTGTCGCCGCCGCTTCGTTCACAAATGCTTGCTTATTCGTTGTGTTTTGTGCCTGTGTTTTGTTTTATTTTGGATTATATACCCTTATTTTGTTATCAACCATGGGTCCCAAGGCTAAAGACAAAGGTGGTGAAAAGAAAAAGTCTAAGAAAATGATATCGATGGAAGATAAGCATGAAATTATAGCGAAGCATGAGCGTGGTGTTCGTATCATCGACTTGGCAAATGAATATGGCCGCAATCCTTCTACAATATCCACGATCATCAAGCAGAAGGATGCCATAAAGAAGCTGCAGCCTTCCAAAGGCGTCACCATTATTTCGAAGCTACGAACTGATGTCCATGATGAAATGGAACGGTTACTTTTATTATGGATTAAGGAAAAGGAATTTGCTGGTGACTCTGTTTCTGAAAGTATTATTTGTCAGAAGGCTAACACCATTTTCAATTACCTTAAGCGTGATGCAGCCGAGACCGAGGGAGAATCGTTGCAAGATTGTGAGGAGTTCAAAGCCAGTCGTGGCTGGTTTGACAATTTTAAGAAAAGAACTGGCATTCATTCAGTAATTCGTTATGGCGAAGCCTCTAGTGCTGATATTAAGGCGGCTGAAAACTTTGTGAAGGTGTTTGAAAAGCTTGTTAGTGACGAAGGATACCTACCGCATCAAGTGTTTAGTTGTGACGAGACTGGGTTATTTTGGAAAAAATGCCTAAGCGTACATTTATCACGGCAGAAGAAAAGAAGCTGCCCGGACACAAGCCTATGAAAGATAGGCTCACGCTTGCCCTTTGCTCTAACGCTAGCGGCGACTTCAAAGTGAAACCGTTGCTAGTCTACCATTCAGAAAACCCAAGGGCCTTCAAAGCTAATAAAGTGATCAAAGAAAAACTACAAGTTCTGTGGCGTGCAAATAGCAAAGCATGGGTGACTCGTCAGTTTTTCATTGAATGGATGAATATAGTTTTCGGTCCATCAGTGAAGGAATACTTAACCGATAATGGCCTACCACTTAAGTGTGTCCTTCTATTGGATAATGCTCCCGCTCACCCTCCTGGCCTTGAGGATGACCTTTTAGATGAATTCAAATTCATTAAAGTTGTGTATCTGCCAGCCAATACTACGTCAATCCTCCAGCCGATGGACCAACAGGTTATCTCTAATTTTAAGAAACTTTTCACAAAGCATCTTTTCAAGCGTTGCTTCGAAGTGACTGAAAACACTAACCTAACATTGAGGGCGTTTTGGAAAGAACATTACAACATTGTGATCTGTCTTAAGATTATCGATATTGCATGGCAAGGTGTTACTAAAAGAACATTGAACTCGGCTTGGCGCAAACTATGGCCAGATGCAGTGCTAGAGTGAAACTTAGAGGGATTCAAACCACTGCAATCTGTTGAGGAGGAGATAGTGTCTATCGGTCGCTCCATGGGCTTAGAGGTAGACGATGCAGATGTTGCTGAACTCGTTGAGGAGCACGCTGAAGAACTCACGACGGAGGAGCTTAAGGAGTTGCATACGATTTCCCACTCGGAGGTAATGCAGGAACTCAGCAGTGAGGAGGAGGTCGAGCCGGTGGAGGAACTAACTTCACGTGAAATTCGTGATATCCTTGGGAAGTGGCAGGAAGTGTCTGATTTCGTAGAAAAAAGACACCCCGAGAAATTGTGTACAGGGAGAGCGAGTGCCTTATTTAATTATACGTGTCTCGCATTCTTTCGTAACATTTTAAATAGGAGGCTGAAACAAACCTCTCTTGATCGTTTCTTTGTGAAGGTCTCAGAAAGTCAGACCAAAAGGGCACCTGAAAGTGATGAAAGTCAGGAAAGTGAGGTCAAAAAGGCACGACATGAAAGTGATGAAAGTGATGATTAGCCTAAGTGATGATTACAAAATTGAAAAAAAAATAATAATAATAGAAGCTAAATATATATATATATATATATATATATATATATATATATATATATATATATATATATATAAATTAGTTTAGCAATGTTTTCATTTGTGTTTGTTTAGTTATTAAGTGTACGTAAATAAAAAGAGATAAAATCATTCCCTGCCACCCCTCCCTCCTCCTCCTCCTCCAGGCCGCACCTCACCTGTCACTATGGTAAGTACAGTACAGTAAAACTCCTTTCTTTTTTATTGATTTTATTGACATCATACATCAATATGTTATTTTATCATTATGTGTGTTATTACTAGTTTATTTATATACAAATTGTTATATTATATGTAATTTAACTGTATTTTGGAGTAGTTTCATATCGTTGGAACGCATTAATACATATTACATTATTTTAAATGGGAAAATTCGCTTTGAGATACGACTTTTTTGACATACGACGATGGTTACAGAACGAATTAAATTCGTATCTCAAGGTACCACTGTATATATATATATATATATATATATATATATATATATATATATATATATATATATGTTGGTACATTGTGACAAGTTGATGAAGGTGGAAAAAGAAGTCACGGGTCTAGTTCCGAGTTCCTGAGTTTATTCCTGACCGGTTTCGCTCTATGCTTCCTCAGAAGTTTCTGAAGAAGCATAGAGCAAAACCGGTCAGGAATAAACTCAGGAACTCGGAACTAGACCCGTGACTTCTTTTTCCACCTTCATCATATATATATATATATATATATATATATATATAAATATATTGGAAAACAGTAAACACCAGATTCGATTGATGGGTTTATTTGCCCAACGTTTCGATTCCCGTCCAGGAATCGTCTTCAGGGGGTATAACGGTTACAAGAATGTGAACTCTTTATGAATCGCTGAAATGGTAAACCTGGGAAAGGTTCACCTTTCAGTCAATCGTACAACGCATACATTACAATAATAAGATAAAATAAAATAATATAAAATAAAATAAAAATAAAAATGATAAAATAAAATACATTACCTTACAAATTAAATACCAATTAGAATAAAATAAAATAAAAAGTTATAATTTTGAACATAAAACAAACGAAGAAAAAAGTGACCATAGGTGACACATAGTAAACAACAACAGGACAAAGAGTAAATAGAAGTGGACCAAATGTCCGCACTGGAACAAACGAGGAATCAAATCAGGAACAAACGAACAAACGAACAAACGAACAAACGAACAAACGAACAAATCAGGAACAAACGACTAAAAAAAAAAAAAAAAAAAAAAAAAAAACGTAAGCGGTCTCCGAATGCACCTCTTCGACTCCACCCTTCCCGTGACTTTTGTCCTCCTTTACATATGTAGTTTGCTTCCCTTTTTTCTACGGTCATCTTCTTTGCTTTTTATTTGTCTGGTTGTAATGTAGTCATTTGTTATTGAGCCCCTTTTTCCGCCTGTCCACCACTTCCTACTTCTGGCCGGACATTTGGTCCACCTTCTTTCTTTTACGTCTTTGGATTAGGTTCTGTATTTACTTTTGGGTTTCGTTTTGATGTTTTTTGTCAAACTTGCTTTATGTTCACTGCCATTTACTTTTGGTTTGGTTTTATTTGTTTGATTGTAATTTAGCCGTTTACCCCTGACATTTCTTTGCGGACATTAGGTCCATGTTGCATGTTCTGAAGTATTCACGTTAGTGTTACGTTAGAGGCTTTTTGCTACTCTTGTTTTTGTTCACAGCCATGTATTTTATTTGTATTTTGTAGTGTATCTTTTTTTTTATTTTTTTATTTAGTCGTTTGTTCCTGATTCTTCAGTGCGGACATTTGGTCCACTTCTATTTGCTCTTTGTCCTGTTGTTGTTTACTATGTGTCACCTATGGTCACTTTTTTCTTCGTTTGTTTTATGTTCAAAATTGTAACTTTTTATTTTATTTTATTCTAATTTATATTTAATTTGTATTGTAATGTATTTTATTTTATTATTTTTATTTTTATTTTATTTTATTTTATTTTATTCTATTATTGCAATGTATGCGTTGTACGATTGACTGAAAGGGTGAACCTTTCCCAGGTTTACCATTTCAGCGATTCATAAGGAGTTCACATTCTTGTAACCGTTATACCCCCTGAAGACGATTCCTGGACGGGAATCGTAACGTCGGGCAAATAAACCCTTCAATCGAATCTGGTGTTTACTGTTTTCCAATATGGATCCCAGATTCCAAATCTTCTTTTAAACACACACACACACACACACACACACACACACACACACACACACACACACACACACACACACACACACACACACACACACACACACACACACACACACACACACACACACATATATATATATATATATATATATATTTATATATATATATACATATATATATATATACATACATACATATACCAAGGCTTTTCCCCCCTTTCAAGGGAGGTAGCCAAAAAGAGAAGGGCATAAATACACTCCCACCCATTTCATCCCTAAATACACTCCACACCCCTCCACCCTCCCTCTCATCTGAGCACCTCCTGGATGACGGGTCATCCCTGCACCTTGCCCACAGCCCTGGGTCAGAAGCAGTGTCGCAAGACACAGCACATCCACAATAAGGCCGCTTCATTTAATCGGCGACCCCCCCCCCCCCTCTGCGTCCCCCCTTGCATATAAGGAGAGGACGGGGAGAAATCCCTTCGGGCTGCGTCAAAATTTGCTCACACATACTACCTCACCCCCACCCCCCGCCCATTCCTCCTCATGCAATCACAACATCATCCATATACAACCATTCTCCACTCACCTCTGTCTTCCGTCCTCTCCCTTCCTTCCTCAACAGACATTCCCCTCTTCCCCAAAGCCTCCTTCACCCCATCCATCCACCTCATCCTAGGACGTCCCCTCATGTTCACTCCCTTCACATCTGCCTTCCATACCTCTTTTACTAGTCTTTCTTCACTCATTCTTTCCATGTGTCCAAACCATCCTAATACTCTTTCATCAACCCTATCTCCCAGCTCCTTTTCCACCCCTGTTCTCCTCCTCACCTCCTCATTTCTCACTCTATCTAGCCTAGTAACCCCCACCATACTTCTCAGACACCTCATCTCAAACTCATTCAAACTCCTTCTCTCTTCTTCTCTTATGTTCCACGTTTCTGCCCCATACAGTGCTGTTGGCACAATCACTCCTTCATACAGTCTCCTCTTCGCATCCATTGCTAAATGTCTATTCCTCGTTACACTCTTTAATCCACCAAGGCATTTACTCGCTTCTCTCAATCTACATTCTACCTCCACCTTCACTCCACCTTTTCCTGCTACACTTGCACCCAAGTATCTAAAACTATCCACTTCCTCCAGTCGCTCTCCCTTAATGTTCACTTCCAGTCTACTGCCACTTTCACCCCTTGTACATCTCATCACCTTACTTTTACCCACATTTATCTTCAGCTTTCTTCTATCACATACTCTCCCAAACTCTGCCACCAGCGTCCTCAATCCCTCCTCCGATGCTGCCACAAGCGCAGTGTCGTCCGCAAACAACAGCTGGCTCACCTCCCACTTTTCTCCATTTTCTTTAACCATCACCTCTCGCACCACCCCATCCATGTATAAGTTGAACAGCCAGGGCGACATAACGCATCCTTGACGAAGTCCCACCTTTACCTCAAACCACTCACTCTCTCCATTTCCAATCCTGACACAAGCTCCTTTACTCTCATAAAAAATCTTGACAGCTCCCAAAAGCTTTCCTCCTATCCCATAAATCTGCATAACCTCCCACAGTGCCTTTCTGTCTACCCTATCATAAGCCTTTTCCAGATCCATAAAAGCCCAAAAAACATCCTTCCCCTTTCCTATAGCTTTCTCACATATCTGTCTTACCACAAAAATCTGATCTACACAACCTCTACCTGTCCTAATATATATATATAAATATATATATATATATATATATATATATATATATATATATATATTAAAATCAACTGCGCTAATAGATTTAACTATTTTCAGTTGTATCTTCTTAAGTTTAAGGAAGGACTTCCTATCAACTTCATTCAGCTTATGAACGAAATCATCCATGGTGAATGTGAAAAGAAAGGCGCTGGTGAATGCCGATGGTTTCTATTGGATGTGTAACAGCATGTAAAAAACTGTTGACAACGACACCTAAAACTTCGGAGTTTTTTCACCTCGATAAGAGGCTTCCTCAGGGTGAGAAGGACTTCATTGGTGTAGAGGCGATGTTCTAGTCTTGAAGGTCTAGAGGCAAGTTAAGAAGGTGGCTAAGCGGGAGGCTTTTTATACTCGGTCGAACGGTTCAGTCGACTTAGTGCGGGTGGAATGCTGGGCTCTGATTGGCTCATGGAACACTTCGCCTGATCTCGGGCGGCGGGAATGACCTCTGTCTGCTACGCAGCTCAAGCGGCTGGGCCCGGGCAGAATGCTAGCTTGCGATTGGCTGCGGGGGTTCTCCCGTGATCTTGTGCTTACCCCGGGCAGAATGCTGGCTTCCGATTGGCTGCGGGGATTCTCTCGTGATCTGGAGGAGGCTCTGGTTTTTGGCTGAAGATCTGTGGGAGGTTTTGCAGATATATGGGATAGGAGGAAAGCTGTTAAGAGCAGTCAAGATTTTTTATGAGAGTAGTAGAGCTTGCGTTAGGATTAGAAATGGAGAGAGTGAATGGTTTGAGGTAAAGGTGGGACTTCGCCAGGGGTGTGTTATGTCGCCTTGGCTGTTTAATCTATACATGGATGGGGTGGTGCGAGAGGTGAATGCAAAGGTAGTGAGTCAGGGGTTGGAGATGATTAAAGATAATGGAGAAAAGTGGGAGGTGAGCCAGCTGTTGTTTGCGGACGACACTGCACTTAAAGCAGGATCAGAGGAGGGATTAAGGATGTTAGTAGAGTTTGAGAAGGTGTGTGAAAGAAGGAAGCTGAAGATATATGTGGGCAATAGTAAGGTGATGAGATGTACTAGGGAAGAGAGTGACAATAGGCTGGAGGTGAGCATTAAGGGTGAGAAACTGGAGGAAGTGGATAGTTTTAGATACTTGGGTGCAAATGTGACATAAAGGGAGGAGTGGCGGTGGAGGTAGAATGTAGATTGAGAGAAGCGAGTAAATGCCTTGGTGGATTAAAAAGTGTAATGAGAAATAGACATCTGGGAATGGATGCTAAGAGGAGGTTATATGAAGGAGTGATTGTGCCAACAGCAATGTATGGGGCAGAAACATGGAACATGAGAAAGGAAGAGAGAAGGAGTTTGAATGTGTTTGAGATGAAATGTCTGAGAAGTATGATAGGGGTTACTAGGCTAGATAGAGTGAGAAATGAGGTGAGGAGGAGAACAGGGGTGTAAAGGGAACTCGAAGATAGGGTTGATGAAAGGGTATTAGGATGGTTTGGACACATGGAAAGAATGAGTGAAGAAAGACTAGTAAAAGAGGTGTGGAAGGCGGAGGTGGAAGGAGTGAATATGAGGGGGCGTCCTAGGATGAGATAGATGGATGGGGTGAAAGGGGCTTTACAAAAGAGAGGAATGTCTGTAGAGGAGGGACGGGAGAGGACAGAAGATAGGGGTGAATGGAGAACGGTTGTGTATAGATACGGCTGTGATGCATGAGGGGGAGTGGGTGGGGGATGGGGGGTGAGGAAGTATGTATGAGAAAAATTTGACGCAGCCCGAAGGGATTTCTCCCTGTCCTCTCCTTTTCTGCTTGAGGGGACGGAGAGGGGGGCTCGCCGAATTTATGAAGCGGTCTTGCTGTGGATGTGCTGTGTCTTGCGACACTGCTTCTGACCCAAGGCAGTGGACACGATATAGCGATGACCCGTCATCCAGGAGGTGCCAAGATAGGAGGGAGGGAGGGGAGTGGAGTATGTGGGAAACGAAATGGGTGGGAGTGATTTCTATGCCTTTTTCTTTTTGGCTACCCCCCGTGTTAGGGGGGAAAAAGCCTTTGGTATATGTATGTATGCTTATTTAGACATATATCTAACTTTTATTAAATAGGTAATTAGTTAGGTTGCTATTTAACTGCCATTTACAATTTTTTTTAGCTAGTTTACAGCAATTTTTCGTTAACATAACTTTTTTTAAATCTTTTAGCTTCGAATTGTTTACGGTTTTAAAATAAGTATATTCATTCTAATATAAGACCCATAATGGCACGTGTGATAGAATGTAAACGTGGAAGTGATATGCTCGTGGATGAGCTGCAATATCAATGCACTAAAATACGTTTACCCAAATGATATTTTCAATGGCTGTTTCTTTCACTTTTTTAAGTCATTATACAGTAAGGTTGTTGATCTTGGTTATAAACAACAATATCACAATGATAATGCATTCACTGTTTTAATGAGGCATTTTTGCGCACTTGCATTTGCACCACCCGATGAAGTGATTAAACGTATACCATCGGAATTTATCTCATACTCTGAAATGATTTACATAGGGGTATTAAGAGGAAGAGGAAACAACCGACGCAGAGATCAATCTATGTTCCCAATTGTTTTCTGGAATGTCTTCAGTCGAACTGAACTAGCTCTACCATGTACCAATAATAGTGTCGAAGCATTTCTTGATACGTTAAATAAATTTGTGAGTAATTCTCACCCTAACCTTTGGAAAATCATCCCTGCATTGAAACAGGAGGAAATCTTAGACACAGACCATGCATGTTCAGTTTGAACATGGTGACCCTTTCCTCGGCGTAATTATCAGTAACGATCTCAAATCATCTAAGCAGTATATTTCAGCCTCTGACAAAGCAAACAAGATTCTAGGACTGATTGCGCGATCCTTTCACTTAAAAAATCCATCACTCATTAACAAGCTATATAAATCGTTAGTTCGTCTACATTTGGAATATGCTGTTTCCGTATGGTCACCGAATCTCATTAGAGACATTGACAGATTGGAGAAAGTACAATGGCGAGCCACAAAACTGATTCCAATTATCAAAAATAAATCATACGAAAATCGACTTAAAACATATGAATCTGTTTTCCCTAAAAAAGAGTAGACTCAGAGGTGACTTGATACAGGTATTTAAGATTCTAAAGGGGATTGACAACTTCAAAAGTGACAAATTTTTTTACACTGAATGAGAATCCGACAAGAAATAATGATCTCAAACTGTCAGGAAATAGATTTAATTTGGATGTGGGTAAAAACAACTTCGCCAGCT
>NW_027467486.1:179228-189228 GCF_046742065.1 Oratosquilla oratoria
ACTTAAAATGTGGCTTGTATTTTAACTGGATTAATAACACTGCAACAAATTTCAGATTCAAGAAAAAGCATAGTTCGCATGTGCATTTTATTATGAAGTTTAGTGTGCTGAATTCAGATTTGATAACAAAAATTTCGTATCACGTCACATGCTCCAATGTGCAACAGAACCGCTTTTATGCTGTAAAGGGATCCATCTATGAATAGCTTCCACTTATTTGGTTCATAGGTCAGCTCAAGGGCTTTGAATAGGCCTCTAATATCATTACAATAAGTCAAGTTGTTTTCCGAAATAAATATTTGCTGTAGATCTGTAGAACGCTTCCTAAATACTGTAATTCGAGGAACTTTATCCAACAAGTTCCATTGTTGTAGACGTGAGGCCAGGATTTCACTCTGTTGCTTAATAAGTGTTAGATCACGAACTTGACCATTGAGTTCCGGTTGGATGATGAGATGTGGTTTCTTGTCAGATTCAAGTTGAGTCACATACGTTGTATCTTGAGATTCTGAATCGTCTGAGTTGCTCGTGTCATCGCTTGGTAGTTCAGAGGGCGGCTGTGGTACACGAATATCACTTGAATGTCAAACTGGGCGAATAGCAAAATGAAGATCTGGATACATGATAGATTTTTTGCCTTTTCTGTTACGACCTGCAGGGAAATAGAATAGAATCAGACTAAAAATGGGTATTATTGGTTGTGATCAGGTGTAAAAATATTGTATGTATTTTGATCTTATTTTTGATACATCTCTTGAAAATATATTAAAAAACAGTAAAGAATAAACATTGGATACCCACCTTTGATATCTATTAAGCAGAAGTAGCAATCTGTTGAATGGTCCTTTGGCTCCCACCAGAACTATTGGTACGCCAAACATGAGGCCAGGTTCTTTGCCTTTCACCCAGGCAAGAAGGGAACTTGTACACCTTACACAACATATGTGAGGTGTCCAGTGTTTGTCCTGGTCACCCACTTTACATCCAAAGTACAGCTCATAAAGTTTCTTTATATGTTGATTCAACTGTCTCTTGTATTGCCTCTATGTAACTGATCCACACATATACCAAAAACTGTCTAGCGAAGTTTTGCATTCTCTTGGCATTTTAGCTCTGTCTCCTGTAAAGTAAAAACACTTATGTAAAAAATCAAATAAATGGTAACAGCAACAAAAAATTACATAAAAAAGTAAAAATAGGAAGCATTTATAGTAAGCAACAAAAAATATCCATCAGTGTCTTTAACGTAAGTAAGAGAGTAATTTACGAGAAATTGAAGGGTCGCAGAAAGAAAAGAATATTATATTCGTGATTTACGTAAAAATATCATTAAAAGGGGGTATTCTCGTTTCCGTTTTTTTTTATTCATTGTTATGCAGTGTAATTAGGACATGTTGTATACGAGGAGGAGCAGGTGAATTTGACTGCAATGGCTAGGTGGGCCCGGTCTCCGTATTACTGCCTGCTCGGAGACGACACAGGGCTATAGTTGGATCCCCTAGGAGATACCTGAGGTGCTGGAAGTGGTGCCCCAGGGCGGGGTAGGTGAAGAGACAATGGTTGAAAGAGGCTAGTTCCGTGGCGTATGTACGTATTGTATCCGTAAACTGAGTTTGCCAATGGTTAACCCGGATTCTGGATGCCATGGCGAGGGTATGAGGAGGCAGTGCGAGTAGAGTTTTGTGGGTGGGTTCCTGGCAGGTTGTAGTGGGCCATCCTCGGATATCTGCAGTGTTCTCATACTCCTCTCTCCATAGTTCCCATGCAGGCATCACCAGTCGAGGGTAGAACGAAAATGGCGCCATTCTATAGGGCCTAGCGCACCCCGTTTGGCCACATTATTGGCCTTCTTATTTCCCTCGAGTCCCATGTGGGCAGATACCTATTGAAATTGGAGGATAGTGCTGAGATTGGATATATCGGTCGAGAGTCGAAAAATGCACTAAGCTCTGGTCTGGAGGCGCAGTAGCCACTCAGAAGTACTTCTAGGCTCGAGCGAGACTTTGTCAGGATTGTGACTTTTGGAGGTGGGTGGAGAAGGGCGATGATTGCACGGACGGCTTCGCGTATGCCGATTAGCTTGGCTGTAAGGATGGTGGTGGGCGTTATTTTCCTGGCGATGATCCCTCGGGTGGGTTCCAGGTAGACGTCCGCACCCGTGTGGCCGTCCTCCCTAACCAATCCATCGGTGTACACCCGGAAATCTTCTTCGAATTCCTTCGCTAGGACTTCACTGGTGTAAGCGATAAGCAGGTGGGGTTTGCTTTTTTTTAGTCCTCATGTGCCCATTTTCACCTCAGGTGGGAGGAGATCCCAGGGAGGAAAGGGGTCTACTTGGCACTGGGAGATAAAGCGGAGATCAATAGGTTGAAATCCGGCTCAGAGACATAGGTTTTTAACAGAGCCAGGTAGGCCTTAGATGGGCTCGCCGGGTGGTGCCGAGAGCCATTCTTCACAGAGTTCTTCGTCCGTGGAATATGGTTCCCTTGCTTAACTGAAGAGGTACCGGCAGGCATCCCTCCAGATGCAGGCCCAGAGAGATAGCATGCTAGCTTCGCTGTATACTTGTTCGTATGTGTAAGAGGCTGGTAGATAAATGGATAGAAATACAGGTAGATAACAGTGCTATATTTTTTATATTTTATGTATTTACATAATACCCAGAGGCGAGAAGGCAAAGGAGTTGCACAAGCTCGCTTCCCGCCTAATGTTTACAAACAGTCGCCGGGGGCGCGATTTCATTGTCGTATAATGTTCATTTTTTTGCTGATGTAACAATATAACTAAGTCAATGTGCATTGAATTCCAGATTGCTTGAGTCAGCAATATTGCATGCGGGATCGTAACAGCTATTCTGATTAGAGAGAGGGTGAAGAGGAGAAAATTCAATAAGCTCACGATTGTAAGATCACGCCCTTAGGGGAGGTTTTTATATCTAACATTAAAGATCATTGGACTAAAGAAATCATAAAGTCGTTACAGAACTACCCTAGTACCAAAATTGAGGACTATAGGCGGGAGTCCTCTGGTATAACTAAGAAAATCACAATGTAGAAGAATTCGTGAAGAAACTAAAGGAAAATATCTCAACCGTTTATATACCCCTCTCCTATACATATGCTAAGTGGAACTTGACTAAGTCGGATGATCGGAAGCAAAGGGGCTTCCTACAGATGAAAATAATGAGTGACTAATCAAACGTAACAAACACAAGGATGAAAGGAAAATATAAAGTAAAAACACAAGAGAAAGACGGCACATAGAAACGACAACAGGGTGGTAAAAGGGGACCAGAGATGGTCACAGTGGCGGCAGCTAGGGACGAAACGGATGAAACGTAACGTTATATGAATAAGCTTGTCGGTGTTGACGACCCTTCCCAACTAAGGAAACGTTTATGTTCCAACAACAAAAACACCAAGAAAATTGTAGAATCACAGGTTGAGCGATTTTCAATTTATCTAATACACAGTCTATCACATATCATTACTTATACATGTATCGATTATTTTATTTTAAAAAATGTATGTGGTTGAAAATAAACTGTGCTTGAATAAATTTATGAGAATTTCACGTGTATACACACACACACACACACACACACACGCTGTGGTTAGAGCTCTGGCCTGCCACTACGGAGGTCCGGGTTCGACCCTCGCCCGGGGCTGAAATAATATCAGTATCGCAGCGCTGAGGGGTGTTACTCCAACTCTCGTGGGCGGGGAGTTGGGGGTGTGTGTGTGTGCAAGGTCATAGCATTACCCATACATCGGACCTACGAGCTCTGAGCTCTCTTCCAGGAGGGAAATAGCTGTCGATCACGAGTCCAACACGTGATCCAAAGACCAAGTGAATACACACACACACACACACACACACACACACACACACACACACACACACACACACACACACACACACACACACACACACACACACACACACATACACACACACACACACACACACACACACACACACACACACACACACACACACACACACACACACACACACACACACACACACACACACACACACATATATATATATATATATATATATATATGTATATATATATCTAAAGAGTTCACTCTAAGCACCTCCCCCTTTTGTCCCTTTCTTCTCCCTCCATCTATCCTCCACTCTCAACTTACCTTCCACTAAAAAATGATCTGATATTCCCCCACCCTCTCCCTTTGGCACATGTACATCCTTAACTCTTCTTATCATAATCCTATTTACCACTACATAGACCATTAACGCTCTATCTACCACCCTTCCCTCCGCCACCCTCTCCCATGTGTACTTATGCTTGACTTTCTTCCGAAACACTGTATTTGCTATCATCAACTCTCTTTCTAGACACATTTCCACCATCAACTCTCCACTACGATTCTTTCCTGGAACTCCACATTTCCCAACCACTCCCTCAATTGGATAATTTCCTACCCTAGCATTAAGGTCTCCCAGTACTATTACATTGATATTTCTTCCCAAATCCTCTATGCACTCATTTAAATTTAGCCAAAAGGCCTCCCTTTCTTCTACGCTCTTCTCACTGCCAGGAAAAGGAGAAGGAGTACAAGAAGAAGCTGAAGGAGGAGTGGGAGGGAGTGAAGGATAGAGTAGAGCTAGGTGTGGAGGAGGAATGGGGATAGTTCAAGGAGGGAGTCACAAAGTGTGCAAAGATAGTGTGTGAAACAAGAAGGACAGGAGGAAATAGAGGGAAGGGTAGTGAATGGTGGGATGAGAAAACAAATAAGGTTGTAGAAGAGAAGAAGCGAGCTTTCATAGATTGGTTACAAAATAGGACGAGGGAGTCATATGAGACGTACAAAGAAAAGAAAAGAGAAGTAAAGCAAAAAGTAAAGGAGGCAAAGAGGAGAGCAGATGTGCAATGGGGGTAAGGGTTTGACAGAAAATTTTGAAAGTAATAAAATGATGTTTTGGAAAGAAATTAAGAGAGGAAGAGGAGGCGAATCAAGTAGAGAAGAAAAGGTGAAAGGTGCAGATGGAGAGATGATAATGGAAGAGAAGGCAGTAAGGGGAAGATGGGCAGAATATTTTAGGAAGTTGCTAAATGTGAAGGAGGATAGGGAGGGAAAGATAGCTGCAGTGGGAAATGCTAAGAAAATGAGAGTGATGAGTGAAGAAAATGGAGGAGAAATAATGAAGGATGAGGTGAAGGCAATTGTTAAGATGATGAAAGCAGGCAAGGCACCTGGTCTGGATGAATGCCATGCAGAATGTCTAAAAAAAGGAGGTACAGTGATGGTGGACTGGCTGGTGAGGTTATTTAATGTTTGCTGGAGAGAGGGTAGAGTGCCGGAGGACTGGAGGAGTGCCTGTATAGTTCCACTTTACAAGGGAAAAGGGGACAAGTGTGAATGTAGTAGTTTCAGAGGGATTAGCTTGTTAAGTGTAGTTGGGAAGGCTTATGGGAGGATCTTGATTGAGAGGATTAGGAGAGGAACAGAGGGAGTAATTGGTGAGGAACAGTGTGGATTTAGGACGGGTAGAGGTTGTGTAGATCAGATCTTTGTGGTAAGACAGATATGTGAGAAAGCTATAGGAAAGGAGAAGGATGTTTTTTGGGCCTTTATGGACCTGGAAAAGGCTTACGACAGGGTAGACAAAAAGGCACTGTGGGAGGTTTTGCGGATATACGGGATAGGAGGAAAGCTTCTCGGAGCTGTCAAGAGTTTTTATGAGAGTAGTAGAGCTTGTGTCAGGATAAGAAATGGAGACAGTGAGTGGTTCGAGGTAAAGGTGGGACTTCGTCAAGGATGCGTTATGTCGCCCTGGCTGTTCAACTTATACATGGATAGGGTAGTGCGAGAGGTAAATGCAAGGGTAGTGGGTCAGGGATTGGAGATGGTTAAAGAAAATGGAGAAAAGTGGGAAGTGAGCCAGCTGTTGTTTGCGGACGACATTGCGCTTGTGGCAGGATCGGAGGAGGGATTGAGGAAGTTGGTGACAGAGTTTGGGAGAGTGTGTGATAGAAGAAAGCTGAAGATAAATGTGGGTAAAAGTAAGGTGATGAGATGTACAAGGGGTGAAAGTGGCAGTAGACTGGAAGTGAACATTAAGGGAGAGTGACTGGAGGAAGTGGGTAGTTTTAGATACTTGGGTGCAAATGTGGCAGGAAAAGGTGGAGTGAAGGTGGAGGTAGAATGTAGATTGAGAGAAGCGAGTAAATGCCTTGGTGGATTAAAAAGTGTAATGAGGAATAGACATTTAGGAATGGATGCTAAGAGGAGACTGTATGAAGGAGTGATTGTGCCAACAGCACTGTATGGGGCAGAAACATGAACCATAAGAGAGGAAGAGAGAAGGAGTTTGAATGTGTTTGAGATGAGGTGTCTGAGAAGTATGATGGGGATTACTAGGCTGGATAGAGTAAGAAATGAGGAGGTGAGGAGGAGAACAGGGGTGGAAAGGGGGTTGGGAGATTGAGTTGATGAAAGAGTATTAGGATGGTTTGGACACATGGAAAGAATGAGTGAAGAAAGACTAGTAAAAGAGGTATGGAAGGCAGATGTGGAGGGAGTGAACGTGAAGGGACGTCCTAGGATGAGGTGGATGGATGGGGTGAAGGGGGCTTTGGGAAAGAGGGTAATGTCTGTTGAGGAAGGACGGGAGAGGACAGAAGACAAGGGTGAATGGAGAATGGTTGTATATGGATGATGTTGTGATGCATGAGGTGGAATGGTCGGGGGGATGGGGGGTGAGGTAGTATGTGTGAGCAAATTTTTGACTCAGTCCGAAGGGATTTCTCCCCGTCTTCTCCTTTATGCATGGAGGGACAGAGAGGGGGGGGGGGGTCGCCGATTTAATGAAGCGGCCTTGCTGTGAATGTGTTGTGTCTTGCGACACTGCTTCTGACGAAGGGCAGTGGACAAGGTGCAGGGATGACCCGTCATCCAGGAGGTGCTAATATGAGAGGGAGGGTGGAGGGGTGTGGAGTGTATTCAGGGATGGAATGGGTGGAAATGATTTTATGCCTTTTCCTTTTTGGCTACCTCACTTGTAAGGGGGAAAAAGCCTTGGTATATGTATACATATATATATATATATATATATATATATATATATATATGCTGTCATGAATGGGTGATTTATATTATTTCGTATATATATTATCTTAAAGCATTTGAAGGAGTTTGCATACATTTCAGTATTTTGGGATCTGTCTTTTTTCATATCAGTGGTATAATTTTTCATAATTTTGTCTATCGGCGCTCTATCGTGAACAAGGTTAAAGTACTTTAGTCAAGTTAGAAAGGTGAAGTAGGTCAGGTAAGGTTGATTATCTTAGGTAGGCTAGATTAGGTTATTTAAGTTGGGCAGATTATTGTACAAGTTAGGTAGGATAGAGGCTAGGCAAATAAAGTGGGCTAAGTAAGTTTATTCATGTAAGTAGGAGATGTACATTATTTTTAGGTAGTTTCTTGGCTAGTAATAAAGTCAGAGGGAAAAATCCTATATCTCAACTTGCACAGTTCACCCTGAATTTAGATATAGAGAGGGGATGTGTTATATCGACCTATACCATATTCTTTCGGATCTAGGACATTTCTCCTCCAGATATTTTTCCTCCGTTATGTCTTGTCACACACATATCTCCTCCATCGTGGGGACATTTCTCCTCAATTAAAATTTTTGAATTATATTGCATGCATACTATAGTAAACTACAGACGTCTAGATTTTTATTTTTATGTCATAGTGCAGTATAACAATTAGAGAAAAATAGAATATACATGATCAGAGCAAAAACATTATTCATATTTTGATAGAAGTATTAAATTATGGTTCAAGATATCAGATATCTAATACATTGAGAAACATATTTGCAATCTAGGACTTTTTGGGCCAAAATCTATGATTTTTTTTTTTTTTTTTTTTTTTTATGTAGTAAACTATCACAAAGCAGCACAAGTGAAAGTGATATAAGAGCTAAGGGTTGGGCTACCCAAGGAATAAATTTTCTTATTCCTTTTTGTATTTTTGTTATACCTGTTTGGTGAATATACATTTATAGAGAACCACAAACTTATAAAGGAGGTCTACAAAAATGATTGAAATTTCTAGCATTTCGTAGGAATGATCGACAAACTTGAGTTTTTACCTGTTCGTGATATCCCTTATAGTTTCCAATATCTTGTGGAAAATACAATTGATGATCACATAGATGTATTAGACTAATTTAATTCTGTTTACATTAACGGAATATACCGACCTGTGCGTTTCTATTGTGGAGTTCTACAACTACGGCGTACGCTCCCTCTTTTCCCACCAGAGAAGTGGAATGTACATACATACATACACATACCAAAGCCTCTTTTCCCCTTTACACGGGAGGTACCCAAAAGACAAAGGCATAGAAACCACTCCCACCCATTCCATCCCCTATATACTCCATTCTCTTTTCCCCTCTTCCCTTCCCTCTTTCGAGACACATCTCCACCATCAACTCTCCACTACGATTTTTTCCTGGAACTCCATACTTCCCAAACACTCAATCTATTGGTTAAATTCATACCCTAGCATTACCATTTCTCCCTAATTCCTCTATGCACTCACTTAAATCCATCCAAAAGCCTCCCTTTCCTCTGCGCTCTTCTCACTACCTGGCCCATATACACTTACAAAAAAAAACCACATCTCCATTCCCAGCTTCACCTTCATCCACATTAACCTTGAAGAAACCTCCTCCCACTCAACTTTACTCTTATCTATGTCTTTACTTACTGGCATAGCCACACCTTCTTTCCCTCGTCCTCTCCTCACTCCTGAAAACATCCCAACTACACTCCCAAACTCACACTCGCCTCTCCCGCTCAACTTAGATTCACTAAATGCCAACACATCCATCTTTCTTCTTACAAACATACTGCCTATCTCTTACTTTTTACTCTCTTCTGCACCACATTCACCCGCATTAAAAGACCCAAACCCTAGGGTACTGCTTGGAAAACTCTTGGACCCTCTTATGCCTTTACTTTTGTTAGGGATGTCCCCTTTAGGTCTACAGGTAGCAGGATTCCTAGTCCTATCCCCCGTCCCGTTTTTTGTCAACACTACGACTCAAGTGGGAAGACTTGGTGGCAGCATTACATCTCCCAGTACAGGGTAGGCGAAAAAGGAAATGAATATGCTTAGAAATTGTGGTGGATAATAACAAGGGTTGGGGGACAGCATAACGGAGGGACAGTCGCAGTATAATATAAGGGCCATAATTTCTCTATGAACAGAGCCTCCCTCTATCACAGACAAAATGATATGTGGCTCTGGCCCGTAGGGGCGCCCCATATAGACCCTGAAATATCAGTTGCATGCCACTTTGCCACGATAACATGCAGCCAATACCTTCAGACCGGGTAAATAACACACGGACGAACAACATATGCGAGGCTTTGAATAACAATTTATTTAACCTCATAGGACACAAGCATCCTTCAGTGTGGCGTACTATCCATAGATTCCAGTAAGACTGTGTGTCTGTTGAAATAGAAATCGAACAAAATTAAATCGGAAACAGGCAGGCAAAACAACAAAAAAGAAAATATCGTGATCTCCAGAACCACTTGTGTAATATCTGTAAAGACTATCATGATGGCAAAATAGACATTCCCGAATTTTTGCGTGCTATATCGTAAAACATGCGTATGTGAAATTAAATTTAATTATTTTGAAGTATATATTAGTTGTTATGTTTGTAAATGAAAATAAACAAAATAAGTATCTTTATTTTTACATGGGGACAAGTACATTGGTACTATAAGTACAAAGTGTGGAATATTTGGTATTTACCATTGGAGGAGAAATGTCCACCATTCGTAAGAAAAATGGTGGAGGAGAAACGTCTGGAAGAGAAATGACCGAAGGAGATATGACAGAATACGTATTATTTCTGTTTATTATACTTAGAATAAAATATAGAATTTTCATTTTTTTTTCTTTAGATTACACAATACCATTCTATGAATTATCTA
>NW_027467486.1:196728-199228 GCF_046742065.1 Oratosquilla oratoria
TCTTCCACCTCTATAGAAAAAAATAGATAAATAAAGAAGGAATAGGACCAATTAAAAACGATGAAAATGTCATGATAGAATGGGAGGAAAAATGAGTGAGGATTTTAACAGTTATTTTCTATCGGCGTTTACTAATGAGAGGTTGGATAAAGTACCTGACTGCGATCCGATTTTCAGAGGGGATGAAGAAAGTAATCTATCTAATATCAGCATTAGTAAAAAAGTAGTATTCAAGCATATTGAAAGACTTAAAGCTAGAAAATCTCCGGGTCCAGACGAAAATTTTCCAAGAATGCTAAAGGAGTGTAAATTTGAAATCTGCGACCAGTTAACTGAAATATTCAATAAATCGGTAGACACTGGTTTTGTGCCAACTGCTTGGAGGCAGGCAATCGTTCTTCCTGTTTTTAAAGAGGGAGATAGATCGTCTATATGCAACTACAGGCCAATCAATTTGACATCGGTTATAGGAAAAATGCTTGAATTAATAATAGTAAATAGACTCAAAGAACACATCAAAAGACATAATTTAATTCGTGACTCACAGCATGGTTTCTCCAAGGGTAGGTCATGTGTGACTAATCTTCTATCCTTTTACACTAAAGTATATAAGGCGTCAGATAACAATGATAGTTACGATGTTATTTACCTTGACTTTAGCAAAGCGTTCGACAAGGTGCCACACCAGAGACTACTAAATAAAATCAAAGCCCATGGCATAGGATTAAAAGTGTTAGAATGGATTAGAGCTTGGATTAGTAACAGAAAACATGGGGTCACCATAAATGGAATAAAATCTAGGTGGGGCAATGTTACTAGCTGGGTCCCCCAGGGCTCAGTTTTGGGTCCCTTGTTGTTCATTATGTATATAAACGACTTAGACCATGGGATGAATAGTGATGTTAGTAAGTTTGCGGACGACACTAAAATAGGACGCCTAATTAGGTCAGGAGACGAAGCAGAAATTCTGCAGGATGATCTTGATAAATTGATAACATGGTCGGTGAAATGGCAAATCAACTTCAATATCTCTAAGTGTAGCGTGTTAGGCGTAGGGCTACAAAACCCCGAAAATAGATACAGCTTAGATAACACGTTTTTAGAAAAATCTGAGTGCGAGAGGGACTTGGGAGTTCTGGTGAGTCCGGACCTTAAAACGAGGAAGCAGTGCATTAGCGCTAGAAATAAAGCTAACAGCGCATTAGGTTTCATTGCTAGGACGGTAACGAATAGAAGTGCAGATATTTATTAAACTCTATCTAGCGATAATTAGACCCATCCTTGACTATGCGGTACAATTTTGGTCTCCGTCCTACAGAATGGACATTAATTCACTAGAATCAGGACAGAGAAGAATGACCAAAATGATACATGGACTCAGAATTTTGCCTTACGAAGAGAGGCTTAGGCACCTGAACTTACACTCTCTGGAAAGACGCAGAGTGCGGGGTGATCTAATACAAGTGTTCAAGTGGATCAAAGTTTATAACAAGGGTGATGCAAACAAGGTCATCATAATAAAACAACAGGGCAGGACTCGTAGTAATGGGTATAAACTAGACAAATTTAGATTTAAGAAGGAAATAGGCAAGAATTGGTTTACTAATAAGGTGGTCGATGAATGGAATAAAATAATAAGCGCCGAAACTATCACTTGTTTTAAAAAACGATTAGACAACTTTATGGATGGGGATGTCAGGGGTGATGGATACGGAGCTGCCTAGTGTAGGCCTTATGGTCTCTTGCATTCTCCTTTATTCTTATGTTCTTATGTTTTCTCCCTCCCTCTCATCTTGGCATCTCCTGGATGACGGGTCATCCCTGCATCCTATCCACTGCCCTAGGTCAGAAGCAGTGTCGCAAGACACAGCACATCCACAGCAAGGCTGATTCATTAATTCAGTAACCCACCCTCTCCTTCCCCTAATGCAGAAAAGGAGAAGACGAGGAGAAATCCCTTCGGGCTGCGTCAAATTATTTCTCATACATACTTTCTCACCCCCATCCCCCACCCACTCCCCCTCATGCATCACAGCATCATCCATATACAACCCTTCTCTATTCACACCTATCTTCTGTCCTCTTCCATCCCTCCTCAACAGACATTCCTCTCTTATGTAATGCCCCTTTTACCCCATCCATCCATCTCACACTAGGACGCCCCGTCATATTCACTCCTTCCACCTCTGCCTTCCACACCTCTTTTACTAATCTTTCTTCACTCATTCTTTCTATGTGTCCAAACCATCCGAATACTCTTTCATCAACCCTATCTCCTAACTCCCTTTCAACCCCTGTGTGTGTGTGTGCGTGCGTGCGTGCGTGTGTGTGTGTGTGTGTGTGTGCGTGCGTGCGTGTGTGTGTGTGTGTGTATGTGCGTGTGCGTGTGTGTGTGTGTCTCTGTGTGTGTGTGTGTGTGTGTGTGTGTGTGTGTGTGTGTGTGTGTGTGTGTGTGTGTGTGTGTGTTTGTGTGTGTGTGTGTGTGTGTGTGTGTGAGTGT
>NW_027467486.1:204228-211728 GCF_046742065.1 Oratosquilla oratoria
AAGTTGCAATGTATTGTAGAAAACACAAAGAATACTGGAACAATAAAGAGAAGACACCTCTCAGACTTTGCTTCTTCAACACCAGTGCCTTAATAATGTAGATAGATCTACACGTCTACATTCTGGTGTCAGAAGTGGGATTTCCGAAGCAACAACTCTACCATTCCTCCAAGGCAACAATTCTACAACAACAGCTCCATTTGAACATAGCCATGTGCCAACGCTACGACCTTAGCTGCATCGTCCATCATCCTACTACGAAGCACCGCTGCATTAGTTCACTCCATCATACAAGCACTATGACCAAATCTCTCTTCATTCGGCATCCTAATACGAAGCACCACTGCATTGCTTTGTGGTATCCTCCAACATCTACTACGAGGAAAACCCTCTTTGTGGCATTCTCCAGCACCTATTACGAGGAAAACCCTCTTCTCGGTATTCTCCAGCATCTACTACGAGGAATACCTTCTTCGAGGCTTTCTCCAGCATCTACTACGAGGAAAACCTCTTCGCGACATTCCCCAGGATCCACGACGCCCGCTCCCTCCGAGCCAACACCGAGACGAGTTGGACGATCGCCCTTCTCCAACATATAATCGCGCTCCGCACGTCACTGCATCAACGTGCCAACGATCGTCACGGCATCAACAACCAATGCCCCCCCAGCTCCACGCATCTGCCTTCGCATGATCTCCATCTCCCTTTCCCTTATTTCTTTTGCATATATCACCCACATACATACATACATATTTTTCAACTCACCAACCAAATACACTGTACTAATTACTTATCCTTTTTCCAGCAGTGCATCTTCCCACCGAGTTGCCCACTGCAACACCTTCATCTACTATCACTACATCATCTTGGGTAAGTAGATAGTTTTCTGTTCTCATTATCACCTAGATAATAATTTTGTTCATGAACGTGTTCAAACCCCTCAACTCCTCTCTGACTCGACATACCGAACCTGTACACGAAGCCACTCTACGCTTAATTCAAATACACCAAACATGCCCACTTCTTCTATAAACAACTCTTCAGAAAATTCACCTGTTACTCAAAACACCATGACAACACGAAACCTTATTACTGCATTCAAGGATGAGACAATATTACCTCCTTTTAACGGCAAGAACATTTCTGTACACAATTTCCTCTCTGAGGTTGAATCAAAGATAAAACAAAGAAATGCCATAGACGACAAAACTAAAATAAACAACTTAACATTCAAAAATAGATAAGAATAACACATTAGTTAGTGACGTTATTCAGTCTGATTTATTTGAGAAAATCTCAACCTATCATGAATTCGTAGAACACTTTAAAAGTTCTTTTGCTGCATTTGAGCCACTTGCATCATTTTCCCCCTATACTCGCTGAAAAAACTTACAATCATAGCCCACACAACACAAAAGAAAACATTGTCAAAATAGCTTCATACATATTACTAAACAGAAAACGCATGATTAAAGAAAACTTTATCCAAGACATGATTGCGCATGGCATTATTGAACTATCCATCAGCTAATGGAACTTCCTCCTCATTGTTGTACCTAAATACGATTGTTCCTTCCGCCCTGTAGTAGACTACAGAGATTTAAATAAACTAACCATATCAGAGAGACACCCCATCCTTCTCTTACAAGACAGCTTCCCCTCTGTCGGTGGAAACAACATAGTGTTCACGACCTTAGACCTTACGTCGGGATATTTCTAGATCCCCCTTGGTCCAGAGTCTAGGCCTCTGACAACCTTTAGCACACCCATATGTCATTATCACTTCAAACGACTAGCCATGGGTCTCGTTTTAGCTCTTTCAGTGTTCACACGATTTATGCACACAGTACGTGCAGGTCTCATAGGTCATTCAATGTTCATGTACCTCGATGACATGATCATCGCTCCCAAATTCGTTAGCAAATATTTACACACTCAACAAACTGTCTTCTCACGACTGGCAAAAGAAGATCTCAAACTTATGCTTAAGAAGTCTCCCTTCCTTCAGAAAGAAATATGCTTCTTAGGGCATGTCCTTAATTCACAAGGAACTTTAACCTCGCAAGACAAGGTCAAAGCAATCATTGATTTTCCACGCCCTACTTCTGTTGAACACATACGTTCATTCCTTGGTCTGTCAGGATACTATAGACATTACATTCAAGGGTACGCTAATATAGAAGCACCAATAACTTTACTACTTAAGAAGAATACACCCTTAATTTGGACACCTGACTAAGAGAAATATTTTAATGACTTAAAGAAAGCCTTAACCACGGCACCTTTCCTTGCTTTCCCAAACCACAAGCTTTCTTTTACAATTTACACTGATGCGTCTTACAGATGAGTTGACGCAGTACTCATACAACAACACGGCACAAAATTTAGACCACTTGCCTGTGCGAGTTGCACACTCAACAAACACGAGCGAAATTACTCAGTCACAGACATAGAAGCCTTAGTATTTATATACGCACTCAAACATTTCAAAGGGATCATCATTGGTTACGAGATAAACATGGATATAGATCATCAATCAATGTTACACCTCTTCAAAGGAAAGAATCTTTCAGAAAAATATGTCCGCTGGTTCCTTATCATACAAGAGTTCATGCCCACTTTTTATTTTGTTCAAGGAAAAGACAATCTAGTTGCAGACGCTCTCAGTCGCCGTATTACGACCATCACTCAGAATCATATTTCAGTAACTCTTACATAATCACGCGTTGCCGCAGCGCAGAGATCATATCCTCTTTGTAAACGTGTCATATACTTTCTCAAATGAGCAGACACAACTGACACAGAAAAATTTCCTCCCCATATCGACAATTACACGTTAGTTGATGAAATTCTGTATCGCAAAAGAATACTAACGAGCAAACATGAACCAAATAGATCAGTGTTTCTACCTGTAGTCCCTACGGATCTCAATCCAGAGGTTTTAAAGATTATATCATACACTATTCCTCCATTGCTGCACACCCTGGCAAGGAGAAATGTGTTACACAAGCTTGATTGCACTACTTCTGATTAACCATGAGGAAGGACATGCACACCAACATTGGCGCATGTCTCCCTTGCGCAATTCACAAAGGACATATCAGCGGTCATAATTCAATTCTAACTTACCCTACCTCTTCTAAACCATTCGACAGAGTCGCTGTTGATCTTCTAAGCGGAAACCAATATCTCTTTGTGTCGACCGTTTTTCATGATTCCTTATTCTTTCCCCCCTCCAACACATGACAGTACAGCACGTTGCAAAGAACCTTACAGACAAATTTATATGCCCTTTTACTACACCAAAAACTCTTATTTCTGACTACGGACTGAATCCAACAATGAGATTCTTTCGCACATTTGTAATTGCTTAAAAAAAAAAAAAAAAAAAAAAAAAAAAAAAAAAAAAAAAATTTACCACTTTAGTTCAAATGGCTTAGTTGAACGCCAGAATAGAAAGATTCTCAATGTTCTTGCTTCTATATCGGAATTACCTAATTTTTTCCTCTTTGGCTAGGACAAAAGGCTCCCATATGACTTTTCTCTTTCAGAATTATCTCCCATTTTCAATTTTAGTAATTACAGTATATCAAGGTCAAAGTAGAAACTTCAATAATCTTTTCAAAAGAATACATAATACTCCTTATCTAAGGACGAAATGATCCGTTTGCATAACAAATTAACCAGAGCTTGTACTTTTAAAACCAGAGAGTTTGTTTACACCCTTAACCACACCCCCATCTCGTAACTCTCCCCTTAGTTCTCTGGACCTTATCGTATCATTGGACATGAGTCAAAGAATAAAGTCAAAGCACTCAGGTTGCACGATCTTCCGGAGACCATCATGCTCAAAGATCATATCAAAGGAGTCCCCCGTGGCTTCGATATAGAAATTGTCCTTTCACAAACTCACACTACCCCTGCAATAGAAGACCATCGCCAATCCTCTCCACCAAAATTTCCAGTGCCCCTACCCGTCTTTAAACTTCGCAATCGAGCGACAACTTCATAAATGTACATTTTTGCTTAGGTGAACGGAAATAATATATATTTTCACATGCTCATACAATTAAATCTATTTATTTTTTCATGAGAATTTCCCGATGCCACCATTATTCCAGCATTATGTGTATACATCTTCATGCCAAGGTTCTGCAAAAGGCCTTGTATTGTTTCTTATCTCTCATGAGTACCAATCTTACTGAGGGTAGTGAGTAGTAGCTGGCCGAGCATCTGTTATCAACCCTTTCGATGTCCAGCATGCACACGCGCGCACACATACGCATATGGAGCGAGAAGTACTCCAACGCCTCAGAACAACTCTCCAGGGGCTATCTATTGTTTCTTCCGGACCTCAAGCAAGGGACATTCTATTATTCCTTGGGATCCGAAGACCAAACTTCCACGCAACACCTGCTCGAACAAAAGAAGTCTCTAGCGTTTTGGGGAAACGCCCTGACACCTGTGTTGGACAAAAGAGACCGTAGTACTCGACCATAATGAGAAGGGCGCCTGTCCGGAGCCGTCATCATCGCACAATTCTGATGCAGTGAACCCTTTTATTTCTTTATTTATTTTTATGTACCAATCAATATATGGCACCACTGTAAATTTGTATATATGCATGTTAAATCTGGCAACCTCCCAAGATTACTTTGGAGGTTACAATATATGTAGAAACCATAAAGAATACTGGAACAGTAAGGAACGGCACCTCTCAGACTTTGCTTCTCCAACACCAATGCCTTAATAATGTAAATAGAACTACACATCTACACTTCTTTCTTTAGGTATTCTTCTATCCTTTTCTTTTCCTCTTCTTTCTTTCTCCTTCTTTTATTTCAATGTCATATTTCTTATCAATCTACACATTTTCTTGATTCCTCTTATTTTCCCGCTACTTCTCCACTTTTCCACTCCTCTGTAATACCTCTGTCTTCCCTCAGAAACTATGCATCCCTTGTACAATGGTTTTCTGGAAGTTCCCAATGGTTGCGTAAACATAAAACTAAGCGTTTCGAATCTTTCCGACCAGAACCCATTTTTCAGTACCCATTGTCCTTACCAAAGGCAATAGCTTATTTCCATTCGTTGTATGTTTCTCTTTTTTATTCGTTTTCTAATACAGGTGGTAATAATAATAATGGTAACGATATTAATAATACATATACGCATATACACATTTCAAAAAACATATTTCCTTCTTCTGAGGAGGCAGCCAGGCAAGACAGGCATCCACAGTTTATCTATTTTTAATGAAAATAATATCAGTAACGGCAATGTACACATTCACATACACATACCAAATTGCCTTTTCCCTCTTGCAAAAGAGGTGGCCAACCAAGGATATTACTAGTATTTTTTTTAACTTGTTCTTTCCCTATGCCTAAACCACCTCAGTATTCTTTGATTAAACCTATCTTTTAGCTCTCTTTACACTTCGAATCTTCTCATCACCTTGTCGTTTTCCTACTATCCATTCTCCTAACCACCACCACATTTTTAAGCAATTCTTTCGAAAATACATTTAGGCTCCCTTCTGCCTTCCATGAATTTCATGTATCTTGCCCATGCAGTATTGTAGGCATAAACATACCCTCGTGCAGTATTCCCTTTGTATTTACCCCTAAGATACCTATTTCCATTAGCAGTTTTTATTTCTACAAGATATTAACTTGCTTTACTTACGCATTAATTGAACTCCATTTTCTACCACATGTGACCACAAATACTTGAAACTTTTCACTTCGTCCAGCCTCTCTTTATACTTCCAACTTTATACCACCTTTCTCCCATTGCACATTTCATAAGCTTACTTTTGTTCGTGCTTACTTTCAGCCATCTCTTCTCACACATCGTCTCAAACTCCGTCACTAGCTTCTTAGACCCTTTTTTCACCCAGCACAAGTGCAATATCGTTCGCCAACAACAACAGGCTCACTTTCCACTTCCTCTCATTTTCACCGCCTCCAAACCCCCTCATATCATCCACACATATACCTCCTGTGCCACTCCTATGTAAATATTGCTCAACCACGGTGACAATACAACCCTAGAGCAACCCCACCTTCACCTCAGCTTACTCACACTCTTTATTTCTTACCCTAACACATGCTCTACTACCCACATAAAATCTTCAGACTGCACACAACAGCCTCATATCTATTCCACACAACGGTAATGCATTCCAGAATGCCTTCCTCATGACCCTGTTATATGCTTACTTCTGGTGCATAAAAGTCCATCTGCTCCTTTTATATTTTTCTCTCGGCCTGACTCACCCCCTACCTCATTGTCTTCAATACCTTTCAAAACAAATATATATATATATATTTTTAAAGATTCTCTTTGAGATCCCTACCCCACTTTTTTCAGTCTCCTCTTTGTCTTACCTTACATTTTGCATATCCTGCCTTCTTTCTGTACCTCTCATATAGTTTTTCAACTTTACTCTGTAACCATACTGTATTTAATCACATATTCTCTTCTACCTCTGCCTTCACCTTTTCACTCCACAACTCACCAACTCTCCTTCAGGTCCCTTCCAACCTTCTTGTCCCACATACCTTCTTTGCGCATTTTATTACACCCACCTTAAAAAATATCCAGTCTTCTACTCTTGTTTTCCCTTTATCCCTCACTACCTTCCACACTTCTCTCAGCTTCTCTTGGTGTCCTTTCTCTTTACTCTTGTTATTTAATTTGTTTGCCAACAACCCTTCTCTACCTCCTTCTCTTTCCCCCTTGCGTTGCTTTTCCTTCACTATCAATTTCCTCTGTACCAAAAAACAATCTCACAATGCCAAGCTCTATCCCTTGAAAACACAAACGTCCAGAACTCTTCCAAATCTTTCTTTGTGTACCACAACATAGTTCATTAATGTTCTACCAACCTCCCTCACCTTCCATCACCATTTCTCAAGTTATCGTATGCTTATCTCTTTTCTTTGAACATATTTCTAACATAATATATCCGCTATATTTTTTACCTGATACTACAAGCCTTCCTACTGCTACATCTATCAGTTCACTTGTTACTCTAGTATTGAGATCTCTCGACACCTCTGAAATTGAATTTCTTAAAAAAAATTCTATGCATCCAATTATATAATAAAAAATAAATTCTTCATTATTCTTATCACTACTAGAACCGTCTGCATCAAAAAAATAATAATGACAATAATACGTCCCAATTTCATACCCACCATAATAACCCTCATAGACGCTTCTCTCCACTCCACCATGCACTTTCCTTTCTTTTCACTTACTAGCAGAGCCATTCCTTCCCATACTCGTCCACTCATCTCCCCTACCATCCCATAACACTCCCAAATTCTAAGTCACTCCTTCCTTTCAACATAGTTTTAATAAAGGCTAACACATCCACATTCTTTCTCATAAACATACCAAAAGTTTTTTCTCTTTTATTATCTGCACCACAACCATGCACATTTAGTAAGGTAATTACCAAAATTCTAATTGGAGGAATAAAACAGGGAA
>NW_027467486.1:221728-224228 GCF_046742065.1 Oratosquilla oratoria
ATGATGGCTACTAGCAACGTGATTGAATATATCCAAAATTTTCTTTTCGTCCTCTCCACAAGACCATTGAACGCAGGATGGTAAGTAGTCACGAATGCTTGCGTGATGCCGTAACGCTCACTAATGATCGCTAAAATATTATTCCTAAATTCAGACCCATGTCACTAAGGAGCACCGGAGGAGTAGTGTATGGACAAAAACCATGAGATATTAAAGCATGGGCCTACTACTAGAGCAGACCTGCTACCCAAGGGAGCCAATACTATAAAACGACTAAAGTGGTCCACACACACAAGGACATACACAGAACCTTGAGTAGTACGAGGCAATTGTGAAAGGTCTATAGCCATAGTTTGAAAAGGGCGAGAAGGATTATGGTACTCCAAGATGGGAGGAATGTGCGTAGAATCTTTGTTCTGGACACATGAGCTACACTCGGCTACATGAGAGGTAACGTCTAGCCGCATTTTTGGGACAGAACAACAGGAACTAGGAACTCAGGGATAACTAGCTGTGCCACATTCTACTCAAACACTTCCACATTTCGAAGGAAAATTTGGGCAGGGGGATAGTAAATCTGGTAAAGTGATATTATCACCAGACTCCAAAGCTTTAGATAACAGCAGACCAAACAGGGTCCTCACTCTGAGCTTTGGCCAGATCCTGCAGAGACAAGTTGTCAATTACCTTAACAGCAGCAACAGGGATATTACGTGAAAGTACAGCAGCAATATTATTTGTACGCCCCCTGAATATGCTTAGGGTTTGGTCTAAATTCCTCAGTCAAGAGAAACCATCTGACTAGGCGACCTGAAAGGTTTTTACCCTTGAAAAGCTTAGTGACAGCTGTGTGGTCAGTGCAGACTGTAATAGGATATCCAAAAATTATATCACGAAAATACTTTAAAGCCCACACCACTGCCAGGGCCTCCAAATGAGTAACAGAGTAACGAGACTCAGGCTTGTAAATAATGCGACTAGCCTATGCAAGAACATAAGGTCGATATCCGTCTAATACTGGTACCAGAAGCATCTGTACGAATAGTAAAGTGAAGGCTATCGTCCGGGAATGCTAACATAGGCGCTTCAGTAAGTGCAAGCTTTAAGGAATCAAAACTTTCCTAATGAACATAACGCTACTGGAAGGAAGTAGCTCTCCACACCCTTGGAAACTAAGATTAAATCATCTAGGAAAACAAAAAGTCCGTTGCCTACTAAGCCATAAGAAATGAAGTTTATCAAGAGCTGGCAAGTCAAGGTAGCTGTCTGCAACCCCATGGGACAACGAAGCCATTCATAATGTCCATTGAAAGTAGAGAAGGCTGTGACCTTATGAGGCTTCTCTTCCATTTTTTCCCAAAAATCCGCTTTCAAGTCTAAGGTGGTGAACACCGTATTACCAGTGCTAATGGACTGGAGAAGGTCACTTAATACAGCCAAAGTGTAATGGTCTGGAATAGTGACTTCGTTAACTCGCCTATAATCAATAACAGGACGAAAAGATCCATTCTTCTTAGGCACCAAGAGGGGTGGTGAGTTCAACTCCGTGTTAGACTCTTGTACAAGGCCTTCACGTAACATATCGTCAACCAAAGACCGTACTATAAACTGACGAGAGTGAGGCAACCTGTAAGAGGAAAAGTAAACAGGACGAGCACCAGGCTGAAGGTCAATTCTATGAACTACAAGATCTGTAAGTCCTAATGGATCACCAGGCAAAGCCAAACCCTGACGGTGGGTCACTAACAGTTCAATTAGACGAGGCGTCTCATCAGGAAAATAATTCTCGCCTACAAACGTTGCAAATTTGGAGGCTAGGTGAGCTGTGTCACTTGCTTGTGGAGACTGTAGCACAGAAGCTGCAATGATAGGAAGTAAATCCTGGAAAGTATCAACGTCAGCTACTTCAAAGGAGCCTAAGGGACTGCCAGGAGAGAGTGATAGGAGCACCCGTGACGTTGGTTACCATAGCTGTGGTAGCATGATCCTCGCGAATAGTGGAGAAAGGCCCTTTCAAAGTAAGGTGACGAACACGAATAGAGTTAGGCAGAAATAAAAATCAAACCCAATTGGAGCACCTGGAATGCGCACCGGAACTCTAACTGCACTTGAAAATTCAATACGATGCTCTCCTACAACAACAGCAGCACAATAAAAAATAGGAGATTTAAAGCATGGACGTCTCTTCGAAGGCAACTGTGCGACCTGATTATGCACAGGAGGGAAATCACAAACGGAAACTGGCCTATCTGTTCCAGGAATAACAAAATTACAGAAAGTCACTACACGGCGACTAGGAGATATATCAATGCCATTTGCTGTAAGAGCATCGATACCCAAGATGTAATCACACATAAAGGCCCAAGATGCAATCACACACAAGGGCAAGTCCAGATAGAACAGCAAAATTGACATAAAAAAATTAGCATGTGAGGAAAACCTTAAGAGAATGCAAACAGACCCAAGGACAGGCAAGTGGGAACCTTGTACAGAATGCAAG
>NW_027467486.1:229228-244228 GCF_046742065.1 Oratosquilla oratoria
TGATCAGAAGAACTTGGGCGTGGAAACTTTATGATTGCCTTGACCTTGTCCTGCGCCTTGTGAGTTAAGGACGCGCATTTCCTTCTAAAGGAAGGAACACTTCTTAAGCTTCAGTTTAAGATCGGCCTTTGTTAGGTGGGAGAGAACAGTTTTAAACGTGTGTAAGTGTTCACTGATAGATTTGGAAGCTATGATAATGTCATCTAAGTACATGGATAGTGAGTGTCCTATGATTTCTCCTAATAATGTGTACATGAGATGAGTGAAGACAGGGGGCGCTGAAACAAGTCCCATGGCAAGGCGTTTGAATTGATAGTGTCCATTGTTTATGCTGAAATCTGTGAGGGGTCTGAACTGTGCATCATAGGGAATTTGGAAATAACCTGACATGAGGTCGAGAGTTGTAAAGACAGTGTTGTTTTCACCGATGGAGTGTAAAATGATGAGGGAGTGGATGTCTTTCGGGTATAGTGAGTTTGTTGAGTTCCCTGAAATCAACAACTGGACGGAATGAACCGTCGTGTTTGGGAACAACGAAAAGAGGGAAATTCCATTCCGATAGGCTGGGCTCTTTAATATCCTATTCGATCATATCCGTGATGAGAGCGTCTACTGTGTGGTAGTTTGTATGCATGGGTGTACAGTGGTTTTGCGTTTTCCCATAGGGGTATATGGTGTTCAATGAGGTTTGTGAGTCCAAGAGGTTCACCTGGTAACGCAATTGTATGTCTGAATTTGTTACAGAGAGTGAGTAAATCAGCTTGAGCATCAAGAAAATCTACGGTGTTGTGTCCAGCCGACTTTGACATGTGAGCTGCACTCTTACGTCTGTTGCGTGTTTGACGTGTGTAACTCGGTGTGGGCATGTTCGAGGTGGAGTGCTGTGGTGAAACATGAAATGTGTGAGCACGTGTCTGTTTGCTTGTGTCCGTCTGCTCTAGCTTGGCCAGGTGTGTTTTGTTGACAGTTTGTGTACTTGGGGGATTCAAGGCAGGAATGAAATAGTTGGCATATAGGATGCCACGCTGGGCAAGATATATAACAATGTCGTTCTGCTGCATCCAGGTCAAGCCTATAAGGATGTCGGCGGGGGAAATAGACATCAGCTATGTAGACCGCAAGTGGGATGTGTGGGCATTGAGCTTGGAGGGAAATGTCCAACGAGAATTTCCCAAAGATAGGGAGGGGTACACCATCGACGTTTTCTAAGTGAATATCAGGGGGTTCTAGGATCGTGCCTCTATTAGTTTTCAAACGGAGGGTCCCGATGGTGAATGTGGACATTATGTTCACTGGGGAGCCAGTGTCTAAGCATATGGTTAGTTTACTGTCGCTTGCAGTAGCCTTGAAAACCATGGAAGGTAAGGAATTGCCTGCGTTGGTCATAGTCACTACGGGGAGAATGTGTGAGCCAAAGTCCTTGTATGGTTGAGCTTGTGTGTGGATGCGTGTGATGTCTGGCAGTCATGCTGAAGTATTGTGGCGTGCTTTCCTGGTATGGGAGCGTTGTGGTGAAACATTATTATGCTGTGTTTGCGCTTGGAGAACTCGACAAAGTTCAGTGGTATGGTAGCATACACCATGGTAATCGCAGTGACGTGTTGGCTGTATTGGATATCTATTGTAGCATTTATTCGTGCTGTGTCCGTGCAGTAGAAGTATGTTCGTGAGGGTGATCGATGGCGCAAGTGTGTGCGTGAGCATGACATTTGTCTCGATCTGTTGTTTTGGGAGTGAGATGTGTTGACCTGCGCTACTGTGAGGGTATGAGTAGGGGCGAGAGGAAGTGATTGGCTGTGGATGGAAGAGGGTGTCTGATCTGTGTCTGAAAATTTTCTAGAGAACTCTGCTCAGGTGGTACCTGGTTTAAAAGCAAATTTATCAGCTGCTTGGAGTGTGTCTGGGTGGAGCTGTAAAAGTCGATGGAAATATGTGAGGAGGGAGACAAGGTGTTTGAGGTTGATCTTACCATCCGTTACCCAGGCAGAGTGGGTAAGGCTTTCCCTAATTTAACTTTTGAAATCACTAGCAATTTTGACCGCTCGTGTTTTTGTTGTGTGTGGTCTGGTGTTGTATGTTTTGGCTAGGGCGTAGTGTGGTGATAGGGAACCGAGTTGGTTGAATTTGGCGAAAGACTGTTGAAATTGTTTGAGAAAGTCGTCGTATGTCTTCGTTTCTACGAAAATATCACTTAGAACAATGTCTCCTGCTGCCGTGTCATTGAGCTCAATTCTCGATTTGAGAATAGGAAACTTAGTCTTGTCGTCCTTTGTGCCTGTCCGATCTATTTCTGATTGTACGTCAACTAAAAGCGTGTGGAGTGGGAAGTTGAAACCGTTAAATTTAAGTGACGTGTTCTCATGTGAAATGAGCTTGAGTATATTTTTCATGGGTAATACTGGTTGAGGTGTGGTGGAGTTTGTGTTTGACATCTTGGAACTACAGCGTGTGTAAAAGCCTTGTGTCGCGTTGGGCTTCTGGACCGCGGTCATGCACTGAGAACACTAATACACTGTGCAACACTTGGAGAACGTAAGGTGAATTGTATTTACTTCCCAAAGTTGAAAATGTGGAGTTTGGTTTGCGAAGAAATGATGCTGAGGGCGGTGATGGGGTGGGAGATGCAGATGATGGAGCTGAGAACAAAGAAATAGTATGAATATGTGTACCCCCAAAAAATCCGAGAAAAATTACAATACGGAAAGATTTGATATATGTGGAGGACTCGTAGAAGGAGTGCTACTTCCTTGGAGTGTTGGCGGGTCATAGAGTTGGATGGGCGTAGGTGGAGCGTAGCAGGTGAGTCAAGAAAAATGACGGCGTCCTTTGTTGTGGGGTTCTTTCCGAGAGTCTTGACAGGGGTTGGGATGATCCTAGGGGTTGTATTGGTCGTAGGCTGCTGGTTCGCTATTGCTGGGTGAGTTCAGAGATTCTGTCCGACTGTAGTGGCGCTGGGGATTAAGACTAAGCTGAGTGTAGTCGTTGAATAGTGTGGTGGTGTCCGTTGCTCGCCTTGGTAACGTCGTGAGACGTAGCTAGTGTTGGGCGATGTGGCAGGCGGGGTTTTGTCCGGCCGCGCTAGAGTGTTCGGCGTGATGACGGAGGGGGTTTTGTCCGGCTGCGATGGGTTGAGTTCGCAGCGAAATGAATGGGCTTTTGTCTCGTTGCAGAAGTGAGGGTTTGTCTCGTAGTAGGCGCTGGATTGATATAAGTTGTAGTTCCGCTTCTCCGCTACTCGGGAATATTTGTTGAAAAATGTTGGTTGAATTGTTCTTCGGATCCCAGTGCTGTCCACCAGAAAAAAATGTTGCCGCGGCCGCCGGAGGAAATGTTGGTTTTAATCTTTGGCGGATTACATATATTTTTTTAATATATTTGATAGCGTAGTCGTTCCTTGAGGCGTAGAGCAAAGTTCAGATGAACAGAAGCTGGTTGAGAAAAAGCGGAGATAGTTTCTTTGATTTATTGAGGCGATTTGTCCAGTCTGTGTCCAGTTTTTAAGTCCTTTTACAAGATTAAGATTAATAAAAGCTTATTGTATAAAATATGTCCAGAGATATATACATTAATGTACAATGCGGGCAACAGCCCGCCAATGGGAGAGTTGTCGTGACCTAGTGAGTGGAAGGTGAGGGCGTGGGGAGGTCAGCGAGGAGGGGACGCCGCCCTGAGCACCACAAGCATCACGTCCATGGGCGTGTGGCGGACAAGGAGGGCAGTTCTCGTCGCCCGACTGCTGAGGAGGTTGCCTTCTGTAGGGTGGGCAGTGGTCTGCGGCGCTGGTCGGAGGGCCTCCGTGGCCGGGCAGGACAGAAGGTAGTGCAGCAGTGGGTGGCTGCTGTGCCTTCCGCAGTGATCACACTGTTGTGCCTGGAAGCCGTCGTACAGATCCTCCCTGGTGCAGCAGCCCAGCCTGACTCTTTGCAACAGTACGCTGTCCACCCGGGACTGTTGATGGAAGGCGCCCGATGTCTGATAGTCTGTGGTGACGGCGTACCAAGCAGCTTGACTTTTTGTTCCCTCTAACTGCTGGTGAGTCTGGTGGGCGCGGTGGGCTGCGGCACGCCTAGCTCGCGCCTTCACGTACGACAGGCTAGGTGGCACGGGTCTGGTCACGTGGGGGGTGCCAGCGGCTCTTCTTGCAGCAACGTCGGCGGACTCATTACCTCGCACGCCCACGTGGCTGGGCATGCAGTGCAACCTTACCCGACGTTCCTGTGCGGCAAGGCTCTGAAGGCTGCCCATGATGGCGGTGACGATTCCCACGTTGTCGCTGGAATGCGGCTGCTGGAGGACTTGCCACGCCGTCCTGGAGTCTGTGTGTACAGTAGAACCACAGTGGCCTCCTGGCGTTTCTGGGCGTGCTCCAGGGCCAGGTGGATGGCCACGAGCTCCATCTGCAGGGTGGAGCAATAATCCGGCTTCCTCTCGAGCAGTTCGGTCCCTCGAGAGGACGTCGGATTACTACTGGTTGGAAGGCCTCAGTGGCCGGGCAGGACAGTAGGTATTGCAGCAGCGGGTGATGGCTTTGCCTTCCGCAGTGATCGCACTGTTGCCCCTGTAACCCGGGTGATTGTTGTGGTTACATAAGGTGGACTTAATGCAGGCGAGATAAACTCCAAAGGGGGAGTTTTTTTTCTATCTATTAACAACAATCTGGAGTTATTAACAACAGAGTATATATGGGCCCTTTGTCTGGCAGGGGGTTCACCTGGCTGGCTCTGGCTGGCAGGCTCTTGACCTGCCCAGCTCTCCTCTCTTGGTTACATTACCGTCGGTTGATATAGGGGGTTAGTGGGTTGTCGTGAATAAAGGTATTTTGCTATTCCATGCATTGGGGCCAGTTCTATACATGGGGGTTAGTCGTATGATTGGTGGGTATGGTTAGATATGCTATATAGATGTTAGCTTATGGGTAATATAATAGGGGCAGGTATAATAATGGGGGTTTAATTGGTTTCTTTGGTGACATTAGATATCTTCGTGTGGCGATATCCTGTTTGTCTGAATTATTACTGAATCTGGGAAAGCGAAGTCAGCAAGAAGGGGAGGGAGTGCTGTGTCGTCATGCATGTGGATCACGTGCGTGGTAGGTGATGGTTAGTAATGGTAACATTGCTTTCCCCACCTTCTGAGGTACGTCCGCGTACCTTGGGTTAAGGTCGTGACATTGGTTTTTTTTTTTTTTTTTTTTTGCGAAAAAAAAATTGAGATACGATAATTTGTCAAGTTGCTAGTGGGAGACATTGACTTGTAAAATTTATTTTAATGAGTAAAAAAGGGGGGGTGTTATGTATATTATCATATCTTGAATGTGTTCAATAAAGCTATGTAAAGATATTTACACTTGTATATTCTCTTTCCAATGAGAATGAATTTACACTTTCACTTATCTTCTTTCTCTGTCCAATGAGAGTTTTTGGTGATCTCTTTTCCATGTTTAGTTTGTATACTTTCATTAGAGACAGTATTACTGAAGACATGAAACCCTAAGTAGTTAGTTTGTTTACGTGTTAGTTTGTGTAGAGCTAAATATACATATATATATTAACATAGAGATATATCCGTTTACATCAAAGTTCCATTACATTATGAAATAAATTTTACTAAAATTTATGCTGTCGAGAAATGTGAATGGTTATTGGCTACAATTTTCATGGGAATTGGGATTTCTATAACTGGTGTTTTTACTAATAATTCAAGGCAGTTGACTTTTGAGCTTTTTTGAAAAATTCTAAGTTTGAGGTGGAATGCTTATTCGTATTACATGTATGGTATGAAATTCTTATTGGTCGTCTTTGAGTGGGAGGTTTTGATATAATTATTTCGGGGCTTCGCGGTCGGAAGGAAAGGAATAAGTACTTTTACAGATAGTGGGAAACATTTGATAAGTAAATGATTGTGAGGACCCAACCTATCAAATCGCATGACTTCCTGCGTCCAAAAGAGGAATAATTAATGTAATGGCACAGTTTTATATGTTAGTTATGTTCATCGTGAGATTTGTCGTTGTGCTTTGATTTGTCCTAATTTACTTGGTATCGGGTGACTGTCTGGGAGATTTCTTTGCGGTGACATTTTGATATTTTTAGTTAGTCTACGTTGAAATTGAAAAAAAAAAATCGTTAATGTTAAATTTTAACTGGGATATGTTTTATTATCTAATTATTGAGTACCATCTATTGTGGTCTTTTATATTCTATAACAGCAATTCGTAGTTATTTCTGATAGTTCTATGTGGATGATTTGTATGCTTCTATGGTTTTGTTTGTGACATATAATAGAATAAAATAAAAATGGGTACTTATGGTAGGCCTGCGCTGAAGTCTGGGTAACACTGGTTGGCACTGTGGGTAGATGAGAACTGGATCTGAAGGTGTTGATTCCTAGCTGGTGTTGAATATTGCTTGGGTAAGCAAATTTCTGTGAGCAGCTCGAGCCAAGGGTGGCGGTGGGTAGAGGGTATGGTTGGTTGGGGTGTAGGACAGTTGCTCACTGGATAGTTGCTCACCGGATAGTTGCTCACCGGATAATTGCTCACCGGACAATCGCTCACCGGAGAAGTGACAAATAGGACACTTGCTCACCAAATATTTTTTTTTCACTTTTCTTGAACTTGATAACAAACAATATACAGGATTTTTTTTAGTTATATTTAGGTTTATTACAGCAATAATACACAAACAATATCCATAGACAGACTGATGCTTAGCCGAAAGAAGAGCATACACGCATGAAACAGCACTGGATCCCAGTGGTGCACGGATAACATACACCTGGTGGTAAATATATATTGATGGGAGAAATTTGTATTGAATTTTATAATTATTAAAAACTAAAATATGAAAGTTTGGATATTGTTTGTGTATTATTGCTGTAATAAACCTAAATATAACTAAAAAGTCCTGTATATTGTTTGTTATCAAGTTCAAGAAAAGTAAAAAAAAATCTTTGGTGAGCAAGTGTCCTATTTGTCACTTCTCCGGTGAGCGATTGTCCGGTGAGCAATTATCCGGTGAGCAACTATCCGGTGAGCAATTATCCAGTGAGCAACTGTCCGTACCCGGGTTGGTTGGTTGAGATGGCTAGAGTTGAGTTGACACGGAGGTGGGTGGGTGGTGGACAAGCGAGGATACTGACCCGATGCGAAGAACAAGTATGTTAGGCGGATCCGGGCCTAACTGCTGCGAAGCTCCTGGTCTGGGTTGTCATGAAAGGGGGGTGGAGGTGGCTTGTACGGGTCGGGGCCTAACCGCTGCGAAGCTCCTGGTCTGAGCGGAAGGGGGTGGAGGTGAGTTAGGCGGGTTGGGACCTAACCGCTGCAAATTCCCTGGTCTGGCTGGTCATGAAGGGGGGTGGAGGCGGGTTCTCGTTCGGCTCCTGAATTATAAAAAAGGGGGATTAGTGGGAGTCCATGGTTTATACTCACGGTAATTGGTGATGGTAGTTGCGGGTGACGGAAGAGATTGTCTCTTGGACAGGTTTCATCGGCCTGGGTCCACTGCGTCTTGACTGAAGTTGTGATGTCGTTTCGATCTTTGAGTTGGTGCGCTGGATCTCTACAGCTGATTGGATTCGTCTGGTCTCGGCCTGGGTCCACTGCTTGAAAGAATAGAGAGGGTGAGTAGTATTGCTTACTGAGTGTGTTGCTGAGTGTGCAGATTTGCGTTTGCGAGTCAGATGTCTCTCAGGACGGTAGGGGCGAGGTGGAATATGCTCTTTTGCTGGGAGATGAGTCCTGTGGTAGCTGAATGGAGTCTTGGTGGTGTGATTGAAGTCCGGTCATCTGGGTGGGAGTCTTGTGGTAGCTGAATTGAATCTTGTGGTTTGATTGAAGTTCTATCACTTGGTTGGGAGTCTTTTGGTTACTGAATGGAATCTTGTGATTTGATTGAAGTTCGATCACATGGTTGGGAGTCTTGTGGTAGCTAAATGGAGTCTTGTGGTTTGATTGAAGTTCGATCACTTGATTGAGAGTCTTATGGTAGCTGAATGGAATCTTGTGGTTTGATTGAAATTCGATCACTTGGTTGGGAGCCCATAATCTTAATCCTAACTATATACAGTATATATGTACAATCTATGTCCAAGTGGACATAGAACCACTATATATATATATATATATATATATATATATATATATATATATATATTAATACTCCTGTATGTGGTATCATGCTTCGACCGTTGGGGTAAAGTGGGCAGCGTGGGCTGGCAGGTAATCCGGAGATAATTGCTCATTCATCCTGCTTGACCTGAGAGATGAGGTCTTGAGCGGGGTCAGTACACCAACTCTCTTCATGGGTGCGTCCGTGTGCACTGGTGCTGGCTGGAAGAATGTAGATCGTTGATATGCAAATGCGCGCAACATGCGCCATCGAGACGTACACTGCGCCATCGAGACGTTGTGTGTGTGTGTGTGTGTGTGTGTGTGTATGTGTGTGTGTGTGTGTGTGTGTGTGCGTGCGTGTGTGTGTGTGTGTGTGTGTGTGTGTGTGTGTGTGTGTGTGTGTGTGTGTGTGTGTGTGTGTGTGTGTGTGTGTGTGTGATTCACCATGGTCTTGGATCACGTGTTGGACTCGTGATCGACAGCTATTTTCCTCCCGGAAGAGAGCTCAGGGCTTATATATGACCGATTTATTGGTAATGCTGTGACCTCACACGCACACACCCAACTCCTCGCCCACGAGAGTTAGAGTAACAACCCGCAGCACAGCGATACTGAAATTATTTCAGCACCGGGAGGGATTCGAACCCGGATCTCCGTAGTGGCAGCCTGGAACTCTACCAGCTGCATCACGAGCGCGCTTGTGTGTGTGTGTGTGTGTGTGTGTGTGTGTGTGTGTGTGTGTGTGTGTGTGTGTGTGTGTGTGTGTGTGTGTGTGTGTGTGTGTGTGTGTGTGTGTGTGTGTGTGTGTGTGTGTGTGATTCACCATGGTCCTAGATCATGTGTTAGACTCGTGATCAACCGCTATTTCCCTCCCGGAAGAATGCTCAGAGCTCATAAATGACCGATCTATGGGTAATGCTGTGACCTTACACGCACACACACACCCAACTCTCCGCCCACGAGAGTTGAAGCAACGACTCCCATCGCAGCGATACTGAAATTATTTCAGCCCTGGGCGCCTCGTGCGGTGGGTGATATGCAAGAAAGTCGTGGACCAATGTATGGGGGCCGTATATCATCAGCACTATCGTCGGTTGCGCTTATGCTGGGATGATGGTTAATAGGGAGGGCGGGTTAGGGCAGGAAGAGTGTAGGAGGGGAACAAATGGAGAGGAAAGAGGAGAAAAGCATGAGAGGGTGAGTGGAATTAGGAAGAGAGGGACAGTATCGTCGGTAGTGGAAGGGTGAAAGGATCACTATGATGATCCCTATGATCAGTGAAGATGAGGAGCCAACATAACATCAAATGAACTAAAAGTACATTACTCTTAACACCGGGAGCCACCTATTATCCAAATAAAATAATCTGTCGTCAATCATAAGGCAAGCTGTATTGTGTGAAAAGTGTTAGTGTGCACTGGCTGACGCCAGTCGAGGAGAAAAATCATAATGAAAGAAAAAAGCAACATAGCGATTTAAGAGGTTAGGTTGAGGGATGGAAGGTTATGAAAGAGAAAGATTTAGGAATAATAGATTTAGTTATGAATAACAACGAGATGTGCAAAAAATGAAAGGTATCATCGGGAACAATAACGGGTGGAAGCACTTCATTACCAAAAGAATGCCAAGAAAATCTATCAAATACTTTGGCATTAATTAAAATGGAAAGAAAAGTGTTACCTACTACAGATGAGACTAATCAAGATTGTTTGTAGCCTTTTTGCCACCAATGAAGTGCCACGGAGATAAGTTAATATAGCGGGAGCCAGTATAGAAAGGAAAATACCATCCGGAACAGATGGGGCTGATTACACAGAGAAAGGGGAAATGGGAAGTGAATGAGTCGCAGAAATAAGATTGGAAGGTGGAAGGAATAAAGACAAAGCAAGAGAGAGAGAGAGAGAGAGAGAGAGAGAGAGAGAGAGAGAGAGAGAGAGAGAGAGAGAGAGAGAGAGAGAGAGAGAGAGAGAGAGAATATGTGATTAGAAAAAATATGGCTTAAATTATGTCAACCAGTAATGATGAGTACATCATCCACACAAGATTCAACTCCATACTGATCATATACAACCTCCAGTGTTGTGTATGCTTCTCTACCAATCTGTATTATATCTATGGTAACCGGACTCCATCTGACATTGTACACTACTCACTGTTGGACTTTGTGGAGAAGTTCAATCACATGGACGTACTCATCAAGATGGACGTCAAGAGGCCTCACACTCTTTGTAAGTGTAAGGCTATAGATAGGAGAACCTGAGAGTGGAGCAAAGAAAAAAGTTTGAAAGATATGTTACAAGAAAACATTTACTAAAGGATCCACCGACATCGTAACATATTTCGACAACCAAGCGGTTGCCGACTTGAGGAGTATCGGTCTGAACTAGACATCAATGGATAGAAACACCAGGCAGAATTTAGATGATGGACAGGTGAATAACAACCATTATATAAAAAAAGGAAGAGCAGGGGTATTCAAGAAGCACCGTCACTCCCCTCCTATGCATTTGTAGCCATTAGCTTTCTCAAGAAACCAGATTTGGCCAAGCTCTCTGAAAGTAACTGCTCCCGACCTCACAAGACTACACCAACGCTGTCACAAATAATAAAAGAAAAGACGTCCCACGTCACCGACAGAGAAAGAAAGGTTTATGAAGTTTTCAGGAATTTGTAAGAGACAAAAACCATGGGACAGAATAAGTCCCAAACTAAAGGCCATAATACTGGAAAATAAGCCGGACAGCAAAAGAAAAAGAAAGAAAAACACATCCAGTTTCGCCATCGTCGTCGTCGCCGTCGCCGCCGCCGTTGTCGTCGCCACCACCGCCGCCGTCGTCGTCGCCACCGCCGCCGCCATCGTCGTCATGATGATGATGATGATGATGATGATGATGATGATGATGATGACGACGACGACGACGACGATGATGATGACGACGACGACGACGATGATGATGATGATGATGATGATGATGATGATGATGATGATGATGATGATGATGATGATGATGATGATGATGATGATGATGATGATGATGATGATGATGGCATCATCATCATCATCATCATCATCATCATCATCATCATCATCATCATCATCATCATCATCATCATCATCATCATCATCATCATCATCATCATCATCATCATCATCATCATCACCACCACTACCACCACCGCCACCACCACCACCACCACCACCATCATCATCATCATCATAATCATCATCATCATCATCATCATCATCATCATCATCATCATCATCATCATCATCATCACCACCACTACCACCACCGCCACCACCACCACCACCACCATCATCATCATCATCATCATCATCATCATCATCATCATCATCATCATCATCATCATCATCATCATCATCATCATCATCATCATCATTATCATCGTCATCATCATCACCACCACCACCGCCATCATCATCATCATCATCATCATCATCATCATCATCATCATCATCATCATCATCATCATCATCATCATCATCATCATCATCATCATCATCATCATCATCATCATCATCATCATCATATCATCATCATCATCATCATCATCATCATCATCATCATCATCATCATCATCATCATCATCATCATCAACAACATCATCATCATCATCATCATCATCATCATCATCATCATCATCATCATCATCATCATCATCATCATCACCATCGTCACCGTCGTCGTCGTCGTCGTCCTCATCATCTCCACCACCACCACGAGGAGAAGGAATGGTGATGATTGTTGCAAGAAATCCCTGTAGATTTAGTGTTATTGATTAATTCTATACTATTGTGCACACGCGCACGCTCATGCATTAGATACAAGTCGTCAGATCTTAGTGGTAGCAACAAGCTTCAACGGGACCTCTATTGTGTGAGCTAACACGCGGTCAAATTGGTTTGACCTGAGGGTTAATTGCCGAGAACACCTGTGCTCTCAACCGGCAGATTCAACCATCTAAATTATATTAGTTATCATAATTCATCACTTCTTGTATATATTTATACAAAGTTAAAGTAAATACTGAATGCCCATACTCAGTCCCATATTGTAGACAAATGTAAATAATCGGACAGAAGATGTCACAATAATAAGTGCAAAATATATTGTTGGCAACTGCCACTATTTGAATTCTAAGTGTAAAATACATTGTAGGCAACCACCACCATTTTCTTCATCACCTCCGTTGATGGAAAGCGCAGTCACGGAGGCGACTTAATAAAGACCAGAAGTCACGGATAATTTATCTCCAACGCCTCTAACCAATGTAGAACAACAGAAATCTACATTTTGGTGGAATTGGTAGGATTAGTGGATTCCACGTGCTAAATCAGAGATCTAGACTCCGGTCGAACATAGTCACTTCCCAAATCTAAGCTGAGGTGCGTCAACCATCATACTTACGAGCCAACGCTCTTCGCTGCATCGTCAAACATCATGCCATGAGACAACCCTCTTCGAGGAATTCCATCTTCGCTGCATTGCTCCCACGAGAGAGAGATTTCGACATAAAGATATCTACAGGAGTGAACATAGCACACATCACTCCTAGTCATTTCCTCATTCTACACGGATTCCCATCCTAATCCTATGCTGCGCATCTTCGAGCATCATACTTATGCGGCAAGTCTCCTTCAGCGCATCGTACCAGCCGACGAGACTTAACCTCGCCAGCAGAAGCCAATCCACAAGCCAACAAAAAAGATTCACCCCATTCCTGGAAATAGCATGACTCGTTGAACAACAAAGGAAGTATCCTTCCACCAGTTAAGCCAATTAGCCTTAGTTTTTTATGATTACTATATTTAGTGATTCCATATCTTATGCATGCATGTTTCTCCTTTTCTTTTAAACAGTGTCCTTTAATTCTTCTCTCACTAACTCTAGCCATATAAGATTGAATATTCATGCCCGATTTGTTTTACAGCATTGATTCTTCACACCAACTCCTACATTCGAGATAACTATTCTTCAAAGATTCTCCCAAGAGTCTACTTCTACTTCATCACTGATAAGTAGATACAATTTCCATTCAAATATCACCTAGGAGGCAATTACTTTGTGTGTGTGTGCTTTTTTTTTCATGAAGTTGTCCAAAGCTCTTTCTGGAACGACATACGGACCTTGTACACGCAATCGCTCTGCTCTTAATTGCAAAGCACCAGACATTCCCCTCCTCCTTCTGCTAACAACTTTTCGGATAATTCACCTGCCATATAAAATACCATGAAAACACAGAATCTTATCACCGTTGTTAAGGATGAGACAACATTACCTATATTTCACGGGAAAAACATTCCTGCACACAATATCCTCTCTGAGATTGAATCAGAAATAACACGTAGAAGCATCACAGACAACAAACGGAAAATATCCATTCTAACATTCTGAATAGACAAAAAAGAACACACTAGCTAGCAGTGTTATTTAGTCTGAACTTTTTGAAGAAACTGAGTCCTATCATTATTTTGTAGAGCATTTTAAAAAATCCTTTGCATCAATTGAGCCACTTGGATCACTTTCCCTCCTATACTAATTGGTTATGACATACAATCATGATCCACACCACTCCAAAGAGAAAGCTGTGAAAACTGCTTCAACATTTAAAAGTAAACTGAGAAAAAGACTCAAAAACTCTGAATGGGGCTTAGACGAAAAAGTTTCATTGGAACACATTTGTAACCTTCATTGAATAGCTTCCATAGAAAAATACATCAAAACACACACACGAACAAATATATATCCGCATGCCCCTAGGCCCCTATCCTTCACGTGATCAAAGCCTGGATAATTAGAGGCCAGATAACATTTATTCCAACACACACGTTATACATCAGATCCAAATCAATATTGACAGTAATTAAATCACAAGAAACAACTGTACAACACAAATACTAATGTACTATAGCATGTACAAATGACTAGCCTCCTTGTTATCAAATTCAAATGTAAATGATCGTCAGACTGTCAATCCCCAAGTAGATATGTTATGTTAGTGTTTCAACTGGTGCTAAACTAGAAGCGAGCGAGGTGTCAAATAAAGGCGAGAAAAAGCACAAGGGACTTTTGATACTTCACCTACTTCACCTACGTATTCTCACTCATTGCATATTTCGACTACTATCCCAATTACATCCAGACACACCCCAGAAATCTGGTACAATCCCATTCCAGTAACTCTTACACATGCACGCATAGCTGCAGTGCAAATATCAGATTATCTATAGAAACGTGTTATATACGTCCTCGAATCTGCATACATAACAGATACAGATCATTTACCTCCCTATCTCAACGATTACACGAACAAACATGAACCCAACCGATCAGTTTTTCAGCTTGTAGTCCCTACGGACCTCATTCCTGAAGTTCTGAAACTCCTACACGATTCCCCCATTGCCGCGCACCCTGGCAGGAAAAAATGTGCTACACAAGCCATATTGTAATACTTCTGGTTAACCACGAGGAAGAATATACACTCCCACATAAATTATTTTCACAAAGGTCATACCAGCGGGCATGTTCCCATCTCCACTTTTTCTACGCCTTGCAAACCGCTCTGCACAGTAGCTATTGACCTCCTTAAGTTACCACTTACACACAGCGGAAATTAATGCCGCTGTGTCTGTGTCGAATTTTTTTCCTGATTATGTAATCTGTCCCCCTATCAGACAAGACAGCACAATACATGGCAAAGACCCTTATTGATAAACTCATATGCCCCTTCACTACACCAAAAACTCTGATTTCTGACAACGGGACTGAGTTCAACAATGAGATTCTTTCAAATATTTGTAAATATTTTCAAATCACAAAATGTAATGTTACTACTTACCACCCTAGTTCATATGGCTTAGTTGAACA